>NC_142840.1:12121212-12424242 GCF_061612785.1 Hesperophylax consimilis | reverse complement strand
CTACCCTTAGCTGCTTCACCCTTCCCATGCCACACAACCCTTGACAGAGTGGTGGCCGCTTCAGATTGCTACCTATAAGTTACTGGCATTCCTGTGAAATGTGTGATAGGGTTGAACAATAATTTGAAAATGAAAATAAAAAATTTAATGAAAAGAATCTGTACCGATTTATATGGAAACTCATTTCGCCCATTTACGTAAAATTCCAGACAGACAAATGAAAACGATGTTTTTTTTAGAAATAAATCGAGTGGGCCCAATTAAATTGATCAAAAAAAAATTATTGATTTTTTTTTCAACAATATCATTCGCCCCTTAAAAGATCTTATTTTGGGACATCAGCTCTCTTCAAAATCGGTTTTTGGTTACGTTTTTAAAATATCAAAATAATTTTTTTCAGATTCTGTGTTTTATTTTTTGTTGTTTATTTATGTACTCTACGCTCATTTTGGCTTTTAAAAATATTTGATATACATTTTATTTTATTTTATTTTATTAGGAACATTAACAGGTTTATAATATAACATAGAGAAAAACAAGTAAAAGAATTCGGTTACAACCCAATAACCAATGTTCACATCATGCAATAAAGATAAAGAAGGTTAAAAAGCAATAAACAAACAAAGAAAACAAAGAAATTTTTGTCTGCCCTGATGATGGACACTGCAACGCTGTCCGAAACGAAAAGGAGTTAGCGCAACACGGCATAACACCCCAAAAACAAACAACAAAAATGCTTTTGGCCGTGAGAATCTAAAAACATACAAAACAAAGAAAGGTTAAAAACAAAGAAATGTTAAAAACAAGGAAATAATAAGAGAAAATGTATATGTATATAAACACGTATAAACACATACATACATATATATACATACACATGCATATACACATATAAATACATACGTACACACATACATATACATAGTTGCATACATACATACGCATACATACATGCACACATACATACATACACACACGTACATTTGATATTAAATACAAATAATATGTAAGAGTGATAATGAATAAATGATGAATGTAATGTATTAAATTTAGAAAAAGGTTAGTTATTACAATACTCTGTTAACAATTTTTTTAAAAGCTCCTAAGGTACACGACAGGATATCAGCATCAAAATAAGTTTTATTATAATGATTGCAAGTTCTAAAGTAAGAAAGAATTTTGCCTGAGACTCGTTGAAGCAATTTCGATATGAAACAATGATTTGTCTCTAGTTTTCTTACTTGGGACTCTAATATTGATTGATGACAAAAGGGCTGGACAGTCAATATGACCACTCAAGACTTTGTGTAAGTAAATCATGTCCGCAGTGTCTCTCCTGCTTTTTAATGTTTTAAGTCCGTAGTGCTTGATAGAGCTTTCCATATCGTAATAACGTAATTGTCTCCTGAAGTTCAAGTGATGTACAAACTTTCTTTGAACAGCTTCAATGCGTTTTGTGTGAATGTTATAAAAAGGATTCCATATGGCAGAAGCGTACTCAAGATGACTACGGACGTAGGGGTAATACAAAATTTTGAGTGTATGGATATTGTTGAATTCCTTTCCAATACTGAATAAAAATCCTAACATGCTCAATGATTTCTTGACAATCTTATCCACATGTGCCTTGAATGAAAGTTTGTCGTCAATCAGTACACCGAGGTCTCGAATTTGATTGACTTTTTTGAGTGGTTGACTGTTTGTAATATGGTAATTATATTCAATTTTATTTTTATTTTTTGTAAAGGTTATTACATAACATTTGGCAGTATTCATGTGGAGATAGTTGACAATACAATAATCATTAAGCCTATTAAGATCTTGTTGCAGTTTATAACATTCAGTAATAGAGTTAATAGAAAGAAATATTTTCATGTCATCAGCAAAAAGTAAAACTTTAGCATGCTTAAAGCATTTTACAATGTCATTGATAAATATAGTAAAAAGCAACGGTCCCAGGTGAGATCCTTGAGGGACACCTGAAGGTACATTGACAATCTCAGAATTGAAACCGTTTACTGCTATTATCTGGGAGCGTCCGTTTAGGTATGAAACTAGCTATCGGTACATAATAGTTTAGTGTAACGGTAAACAAGAAATAAAAGTTTGCTATTAGTTTTATAGAAATTCAAATAGTTTTGTTTGAAAGATGACGTAAAAAGCCTGAAAAAAGTTACTATTAAACAATATATTTTTTAAATTGTTACATGTTGCAAACACTTTGTGGATGTACACAATAATAATAATAACAATATATTTTTTATTTTTCACATCTTGCAAACACTTTGTGGATATACACAATTATAATAATAACAATATATTTTTTTAATACCCATGAGCCCTCTTTTTGGTGATATTTTTTTTTTTTTTTTTTTTTGGAATTATTTTTTATTTTTAATAATAAGTTTACATGGTACATAATTCATTTTACATCTTGGGTTTTTTTACTACTCTTCCATTGAAAGCATTTGCTTGTGTATGGAAGGGGAGTGTACATAAATGTTGTTGTTAGTTAGTACTTAGATAATTCATTGTACATAAATGTATGTTTGCTGTAGTATTTTTTTTGATAGTAGTGAAGGATAATATATTAATATAATAAATTTTAATAAAGAAAGAAAGTTTGGAAAACTAAGGATATTTGTGAGATTAATTAAGTGACAGTAGTTTTTTTTTTCATAATATTTTTAAAGTGTCTCTTGACAGAGAGCAGTATTTGGGTTTTATCATTAATGCTTCTGATTTCTTCTGGTAGACGATTGAAAAAAGTTCTTCCCTGGTAAGTATAATGATGTTGTGCAAAAGACGTATTTAGTTTTGGGCATAGAAAAACATGTCTAAGTCGCGTTCTGTTTTCATTTAAAAATTGATATTTATCTTTTTCTTTTATAATTTGGATTAATGAGTTTTTAATATATAGGTCTTTAAATGTAGGTACTTGAAATTCTTCAAACAGGCGTTCTGTTGGGTAGTCAAAGGATTTTTTTAATATAATTTTAATAATTGTTCTTTGTATAATTTCAATTGGAAGAAGGTTACATTTATACGCGGATCCCCAACTAATAATAGCGTATTGTAAAGTGGATTGAACTAAGGCATAGTAAATTAAATATAGATTTTTTATCGACAGAAAGTTTCTAATTCTTAAAAATATATATATTAATTTTCTAATTTTTTTTACTACTTGACATATTTGTTCCTTCCATTTCAGATTTTTATCAATAATTACTCCTAGATATTTAATTTCATTTGTTGTTTTTAGTACTGTACAGTTTGATTTGCAATAGTTTTGGCTGTGAATTTTAGTATTATTATGTATGACAATGTTAAAATTTTTAGGAGTATCATTTGTATGGATTGCAAATGGAATTACAAATGTCTTTTCATTATTAAGTGACAGTAAATTGGTGTCGAAAAATTCTTGAGCGTGTTGATGTCTTCTGTGGCCTTTAATTCTACTTTTTCCCAAGTCTTATCACTTATTATTAATACTGTATCATCGGCGTATGACGTGATTTGACCATGTAAAGGTTGAAAAAAAATATCGTTTACATATATAGTAAATAGAATTGGTCCAAGCACTGTACCTTGGGGGATTCCAAAGCTTGTAATCTCTTGATCACTTTTAACACGATTGATTTTTACCACTTGAGGACGGTTTTTTAAGTAGTCGGTGATCCATTTAATCACGTTGCCTTTTATGCCGATATTATTCATTTTTTTTAATAGCATCTCATGGGATATGCTATCGAATGCCTTTCTAAGGTCAATAAATATACCCGCACATTTTTTACCTTTATCTAATGATTCGTGAATGTATGAAGTTACGTTAGCAATAGCATCTTGTGTGCTGAGTGATTTTATAAAGCCAAACTGGTTTTTGTGTAATATTTTATTATTATCTAGAAAATTTACCAATTGTTTTTTTACTATTTTTTCAAAGATCTTTCCTATATTAGAAATTAGACATATTGGGCGATAGTTCGTTGCTTGATGTGGATCTCCAGATTTGTAAATAGGTGAGATTATTGTGGTTTTGTAATTCATTGGAAAAATTCCATTTGTTAAACTTAAGTTTATTAAATGAGTGATAGGTTTTATTATGTGAGGTTTCATAGTTTTTAACATGTGTGTCGTAATAGAATCAAAACCGGGAGACGAACCTCCTTTCATATTTTCTATTATTTTCGATATTTCACATTCTGTTGTTGTTTCAAACATTGAAAGTATATTATGTTTCTGTATATTTTTATTTTTATGGTTTTTTTGGTTTGAAGGCTTATGGATATTTTTCGCAAGATTTTTCCCAACATTTGCAAAGAAGGAATTAAGTATGTTTGCACATTGTTTAGGCTGTATATTGGCATCTATAATTTTTTTATCATGTTCAATGTACTTAATGTTTTGTGTTTTTTTTGTATTTTCTATGGCGAAATTAACAGTTTTCCACATTTGTTTATGGTTATTTTCTGAAGATAATATTTTATTTTTAAAATACTCTTCCTTACTTTTTTTAATATAAGATGTTAATTTATTTTTATATTTTTTATAGAAAATATATGCTTTTTCATCTTGGGGATTTTTTAAAGTTATTTTGTAAAGTTTTTCTTTATTTCTGATAGATATAATAAGCCCTTTGGTAATCCAAGGCTTTAAACATCTTAATTTTGATTTTATGTGTGTTGTTATCTCAGTTGTCGAATTTTTAATGTGTTGTGACATAATATTTTCGAAGTTAGTCGAACAAATTTCAGTATCATCACTGTTTAAGACATTATTCCAACCCTCCTTTTTTAATTTTTCAGAGAGAATAGTCATATCTATTGTTGATTTTTTGGTTATTAAATTATGTTTTTTATGTTTAATATTATTATTATACAGAAGTAAGCATGAGTGATGATCAGTTATGTTAGTTTTCCAAACAATTGATTTTATTTTGTGAAGATCTTTAATGTTTACATTTGTCCAAATGTGGTCTAAACAAGATGGAGTATGTTCTTTTATTTCCCTAGTATTTTTATTTATGCAAGATATAAAATTTTGTTCAGTCATACAATTGATGTATTCATTTTTGTTATTATTTTCTATTTTTTCATTAATATTAACGTTAAAATCTCCTACGACGAAGCAAAGTTTATTTTTTAATTTTAATAATATGTATTTGAGGTCATTAATAAATGTAATAATATTCGAGCCATGCGTTCTATAGATAGCTATTAGATGGTATATTGATTTGCCGAGTTTGAAATGTACTTCGATGCAGTTTACTAAGTGTATTGGATGTTCTATTATGTTAACAATACTAAATTTATTGCTTGCAAATATTATTATTCCCGAATTTTTATTGATGTCTAATTTGGTAGAAATATAGTTGTACTCAGGTAAGTGATAAGACGGTGACTCATCGTTTGTAAATGTTTCGGATAACACTATAAAGTCCGGTTTTTTGATTAAATTATTTATTTTTAGAATTAATTCATCTAAATTTTTTTGAGCGCTACGGATGTTTATGTGCATAATAATTATATCATTGATGTTTTTAGAAATAATTTTGTTACACGAATCGGTACATATACATTCATATTCTTGAATTTTAATATTTAACTCTAATTCGTTATTTGAGAAATCATCCATTTAATGCATTTTCGGTTGTATTTTACAAAATTATTTATAAGATTTTTATTCAATGTCGTAGTTAATTCTTTCTTTGGCTAATTTAAGCATGTAAGATCGGAACTTACATGTTTCGCTTTTTGTTCGGTGGTCTACTTCATTCATTTTACTGTTCAAGGAGTTTATTTCTTTCTTCTTGTTAGCTGAGTTGCAGTTAGCGCATTTGGGTGGCAGTTCCAGGGATTTACACTCGGAGATGGGATGATCTTCTGAACAGTGCTTGCATGTTGGTTTATTCATTCTATTGTAGCATTTTTGTGCTGTGTGTCCAAATCTTTGACAGTGGAAACATTGGGTAAGAGGACTGCAGTCTTCTACATAGATTCTCATGAATCCTAGATGAATTTTTTTTTTATTAATAAGATGTAGTCTCATTTCGGGATTTGTTTGTAGTATTAAGTTTTTGCTGTTAGTTTTTTTGTTTGTAATGATGGCCTTAACTTGTAATATTTCTTTGTCTTGGTATTTTTCACATATCATTTTGATGTCGTTGTTTTGTTCAATGATGTCTTCTAAGAATTCTTTTTCGGTATAGTCTTTGTCAAGACCTTTGAATATTACGCATGGATCCGTTTTCAGAAGTACCTCCGCTATTATGGTTTTATCGACTTCATTTATCTTATCTTTTAATTTTTTTGCGTCTTCTTTTTCTGGGCATGTTATTATAAGGTTTTTTTTTGTTTTTTTAATTTCGCATACTCGAATTCCCAACTGTGAAATTTTAATCTTTTGTATTTTCTCTTTTATTTTTTCAGTGTCTTCTTCTTTTAAGCTTTTAATTATTATAGGAAATCGTTTTTCTTGCGTTTGTGATATTAAGTTTTTTACTGCAGAAGAGTATGAAAATGGGTATTTTTGTGCTTGGTTTTTTTCTTGAATATTACACTTTTCTTGTAATTTAGCTAATTCTATTGCCATGTGCGATATCATTTCCATGATGTTATTTATTTCTTTCATCATTTTTGATTTGGTTTCTTTGGTAAGTTTATTTTCTTCTATGATTGTATGTAGGTCACTTATGTTTTGTTTCGCCTTTGTTATGAAGGCATGCGGATCAACCGCTTCCTCCATTTTTCCAGGTTAAAAATATATTTTCCGTAAATTTATGTATTTATATAATTTGTCTTGGATTGAAGGTGTTATTTTATTTATTTACCGCTTACGGCGCTCACTCGCGTCCAACACCGTTGGAGGTTTGGGCGACACAGAATTATTAATTTTATCTTTGTGAATAACCTGGAAATAAATATTTTAAACTCACCCCTGTTAAAAAAATTGTTCGTCGAAAGGTGGAATAGATATGTTGATGACATATTTTGTAAAAGGTACCGAACGTCAACTTTATTCCTTCCTGTCACTCCTAAACTCATTCCTTAACAAAATTCAGTTCACAGTAGAAGTAGGTACTAATTGTACTCTAAATTTTCTAAACCTATCCCAATCCATTATTTATAGTAATTTAATTTCAATATTTATAGAAAACCTACCTTTACTGATACAGTAATTCATAGTACTTCAAACTATCCCATTTACATTTTAAAAACTCTCTGTAATCAAATCTATTACAATAAATAATGGATACGCCCATACCTTAATTGATAGAATCCTTGCAAAAAACTACAAATCATACGAATAAATTCCTGTATAATAGTTTACCCAACACAGAAATTAAAACCGCTTTCTACACCTATAATAACCTAGCCAAATTCAAAGGAAAAAAAATTTAAGCCATTCTGGCATCTACAAGCTTAAATGTAACATTTGCCCAGCATTTTACGTGAGCCAAACTGTAAAAAGTGTTCAAACGAGAGTGGTTGAACGCTTGAGGTGCCTAAATAGTGTAGGTTTTTCAGAAGTTGCAATACACCTAATAGATAAAGATCATTCTTTTAATATATTCTCGGTAGAAATTGAATAGGTTTACGTTTGAACAATATGGAAATAAAAATTACCATAAAAAAAAACTAATTTACTAAATAAACAGTTAGACTTGTCAAATAGCCCCATTTCAAACATATTCCCCTCCCCTCCACCTACTTTCCCCCCTTACTCCCCTCGCCCACCAAAGTTGATGTTCTCTCTGATCTTTCTGTCTTACATATCAATACACTGTTACTCTGTTATTGATTAAATATGTTTTTATATAACCCCGATGAAGGTTCTGAGTGAACCGAAACCGGTTGGTTTTATATATTAAAAAAATATGCTTTAAAGTGGTATTAAAAACAAATTTATTTTATAAAATATATTTTAGTTGTCATGTTATGTGATTTGAGTACGTAACGTTCTAATAATACATAATAATAATTATTTTCAGTAGATACATGCAATCATTTTAAGCTGCCGTTCTTACACTGGTTGGTATTGTAATGAGCAGCCTAATTGCCTTCTAATTAACTAATGATCGTATAATCCCCGTAATGAGAATATTCATATATAAACAAAACGATTTTATTTGGTATTGATCGTTGACAAGGGTTAAATCCTCCCCCAAACTTGGATTTGAATCCTCGCGGCAGGCTGTAATATATTTTCTTCATGAGGTAGTTCATATCAGCAGTCAGTAAACTACTCCTATCGCTCCCCATAACATTTTTAGGTCACTTGATATTGTTTTCACTATATTAGAAACGTGCTTGCAATTTTTAGACGAAATTTCATCGGTAAATGTCAGATCGGATGTAAGGAAAGCACGGGGGACGCAATATTGCCTGGAGTGTAATATAACCGTATGAAAAATGTAATATTCTTAGAGATTATCGAATTTATAGTGGCATTGTGTTTATATGTGTATTTTTCATTCATGAATTTATGATGAATACCACGGCATGGAAGAATTTTCAAAATGTGCTATTTTAAGAACACCATTTTCCCAAATTTACCTTCTACTACGATTTTTTCAAAACAAAATATGATAAGGTAGATTGAGGATTAAATTTTTATTTCCATTTCCACGGAGTTGTTCCTCACTGCAGTCTACAATGTACAGATTGCCCTGATGATGGCCAGCCTGGGATAGGAGAGGACGCCAGGAAAAGGAAAAGAAAACCATCTATAAGAAAGCACGGTTGTCTTCCAAACTATTTTACTACAAATAAAATAAATAAAATTTATGAAAAATGTAATAAATCAATTTATTAAGATTAACTTATTGAGGCTTATAAACCTCATTCGACTCAATGAATTTTTTATTGTAATGGTATTGTGTATTACTTATATATATTTTTTTTTCTTTTTTTTATATTTTTTTATAATATTGCCTTTCTTGTTCTATGATTCATTTTTTTTTTTTTTTTGTTTCACTCATTTTTTGCATAGAGTGAAAGATTGTTGGATGCTTTTATTGCCTGTTATTTGTGGTGTATTTGTCCAAAGCTTGTATTTACCGTCGGATTTTTTTTTGTTACTTGCGTATTGGCCTATTAATAAAAAATGGAAGAATGAGATAGATGAAAATTACGGAAAGTATTATACATCAATACCTTGATTGGTAGATAAGCCAGTTCCGGTGAGACTAGAGTATGTGGGTTCGAGATCCACTTGCGACCGTCACCTTTTTTACTTTTCTGTTTTATTATCTCTTTCGTACTTTCATTGAGATATTTTGATATTATCTTCATCACTGATTACAGATTATTATTCACTAAAAGCTGTATGTAAGTGTAATAATTACAAAGCTAAATGTGCACACACGAGTTTTAAATAATAACTTTTCAATGTGTTATTCAGCTAAATATTTGCAATAATATTAATGTTTCGATCAAAATATTCCCATCAAAACGTAACGGGAATAACGTACAGCGAATATCCTCGCTTCCTGGAGAAGATGGAATAAATGAATACGAAAGTGGAAAGAGAAGTCGATAGTGTATAATAAAGCATATGGAAGAGGTTATTCCATAACACTAGTTGTTATATTATGCCACTATTTCAATTGTAGCCATCTCAAACCTCAGTGGAGTATAAACACGTTAGAGGGAGAACCACTGCAGAAAACAGGCATTTCAGTGTGCAAAGAAAAACCTTTAAATTAAAAGGTGTAAACTATGATATTCTATACCATGCTCTTTAGTATAAAACGTTTGATAGTTACTATCAAACAACATTAGGTTAGGAGAGATATCTAATTCGACTAACTAACTAACTAACTAACCATCACGAGGTTTCCCCGCAGGGGTAGGCAGAGAGGACGGACCGCCAAACAACTCGGTCTTGGCACACTCTCCTTGCTTCATTCACATTCATACATCGTCTTATACATACTATTCTATTGTTCTGACTCTTGACATGGCCCGACTCAAGTTTCTGATTCACTTGGTCGTGCCATGTCTTCCTCGGGTGTCCCCGACTTCTGCTACCATTCACATTTGCATCGTATATTCTCCTTACACTCCTTTCTTCGCTCATTCGCTCTACATGCCCAAACCATCTAAGCGTCCCTTTCTTGATCTTACTCATTACGCTTACATCAGCCTTGCACTCTTTCCGGATCTCCACATTCCTCACACGATCAAACATGGTTTTACCACACATACGCCTCAGGGATCTTATTTCAACAGCATTCAATCTACTTTCATCCTTTCTTTGCCAGTTCCATGCCTCACTTCCATACATCAGGGTTGGTACCAGCACTCCATTGTGGACTGCTAACTTTGCTTCTTATAAAATTATAATTCTTTATTCTATGGGGTAAAAAACTGAGTTTAACGAAAATAGTAAAATCCGCAGATCCTCCAAAATCTCGAAATACGACTGTACTTGTCAAGATTAAGTCTAAAAAAAACAAACAAAAGATAAACACGTTAAAAATAAAGAATATAAATAATTTTCTGTTAAAATATTCGACGCGCGGCCCTAGTGTATTGGACAGACTTGCGGTTGAATTTTACCTATCAAATCTCTAAAATAAAGTGGGAATCTTAACAACATAAGTGACAAAGTCGTGTTAAAACAATATTCGACGCGCGGCCCTAGTGTATTGTACAGACTTGCGGTTGAATTTTACCTATCAAATCTCTAAAATAAAGTGGGAATCTTAACAACATAAGTGACAAAGTCGTGTTAAAACAATATTCGACGCGCGGCCCTAGTGTATTGGACAGACTTGCGGTTGAATTTTACCTATCAAATCTCTAAAATAAAGTGGGAATCTTAACAACATAAGTGACAAAGTCGTGTTAAAACAATATTCGACGCGCGGCCCTAGTGTATTGTACAGACTTGCGGTTGAATTTTACCTATCAAATCTCTAAAATAAAGTGGGAATCTTAACAACATAAGTGACAAAGTCGTGTTAAAACAATATTCGACGCGCGGCCCGGCGTAATGACGGACCTGCTGTCGATTTTGCTCTAGCATGCCTAGAAAATCGATCTTTCCACCGGTTTTTTTTTTTTATTTCTTATGAATTTACTATAAATTCTCAAATATTTTTAGAGGGATCCCTCGGGAAGTTACTAACTCAACGTAATGCAATAATGAAAAATAAAATGCTCGCCTCGTAATGATATAATGATATTTGATTTTCTTTAAATAAATAAATAATAGTATACGGTGCAAACAAAATTTTTTTCTGCGCGATTTCAAATGATCCGTGTTCAATTGTACGTAGTATTTTAATTATTTACTACACATCACTACAGACTAGGAAAGTAATTATGTAAATATATTATACCTTCATTAAAAGGCTTTTAAAAGTTGTCAAAAAATGTATCTCTCAGATAAAAAATAACAAAATATATTATGTTACGTCGTGTCTTTTAAAATAAGTTGTTTGCTGATTCTGTGCATCTTTTATTAGAGAAAAAATATGTGAATGGAAAAAATTGTTGAAGTGTTGCATCATCAGATCTCCGCAAGTTTTTATCCCCATGATTGATGACCACCGGTGGTTTTGATGCCCTCTCCCCTTCTCCTCCCCCTATCTCCCCAAATCCACCTCTAACCTCACCCCACGGCTGATCTACCCACATCCTCTGCGGAATATCTTCCTGGCTTTGGGGATGAATTCGTTTTTGTATCGTTTTACAGGTCGAGGACAGTCAATCTAAAAGAAGAGTTTAGTGAAATTGCTAAGAAACCTACGAAAAGGGTGTATTTTTGTTACAATGATTACCTCGTTCAGTGCCAATCACCACCATGGGGGGACCAAGCAAAAGGCATATTTTAATCGGTTCCATGATAACTCAACACAGTGACAATTCAACACACTTTTAAAAAGTGATATAAAAAGTCATTAAAAACGTGAAAAAAAATTTAAACCTAACTCACTTAACCCAGTTAATAAAGTTCTTGTTTCATTTTCCATGACTTTATATAACTTTTTAAAGATTTGATGAATTATCATTTCGATGATTTATCCGGTCACCATATTAATCTTACTCAGTACAAAGCCAGCAGCAAACTTGTGTGTTGTGTGTTCTTCAGTTACTAGCCTTATTAACGTAGGTTCAACCTAATTATGATTAGTGGATGGAGAAAAAACGAACTAGTTACTTACGTAAAATTAGAATATTCTCAATACAGATGACTATTAAATTTAAAAAAATATGATAACTAAAAAAACACAGTTATCTGAAGATATTCGTTGTTATCTGTTTTTTTTTCCCTCCCGACTACTTTTAGCCTCACAACATACGTCATTTAAGGATGCCATAGTCTCAGTGGCTCCAGATGATTAGAAGCAGTTGGAACTCTTTAGCGGTATTCACGTAAAAAATAAAAACATTAAAAATAATTTTCCAAGCTCCATGTCTCATATTGGAAATTACTTAGAGGAACTGAAAGTAGTTGCGTTGACTTTCAAGAGGCTGTACAAACTTTATAACCACCTTAGGATGTTTCGCTCCTTTAACACAAAGATTTTCTCATCTATCCGTAGATGAATGAGATTGAACTGAAATTATAAATCAGTAAAAAAATTACATCAATCATTCAAAGAAAATAACGTTTCAAAAATAAGTTTCTTTCCACAATCTAATTCTTAAAACGATATATTAGTGTTGGTGGTCCAAATGGGCTAATAAATTTCAAAATTGATTTAATTTTCATCAGTAGTTGAAACACAATCCTTTTATAAACCTTCTTCAGAAACCGAGGGTCCGCAGCAAACATAAAACACTTGTGTTCATAACACCCAATCCAGTAATGAAAGCCTCAAAGTTTTCCCCGAGTAAACAACAACCTACCTCTTGAGCAATATACATTTAAGCCGACCCTACCGATCCGGTAACGAATACTCCAATTATGATTCGGTTAGGTTTAAATCCCGACCGTGATATGGTTAAACCAAACCCACTAATAGAAAATAATTCCTATCGTTTTTCATTTATGTTCAGCCATTGGCGTAACGGACGCTTCGCAGGTGGGCTACAAATGCGAGTATCGGGTGACTGAAAATATATTATTTTTAATATGTGTTTTTTTAGAGTAAAATGAGAATCCGGAAAATATATATTTTGTTAGTTTTGTCCACATAAATCTTTTTTACAGGAAAATTTAATGTGGAATAAGAATATAAAAACACACAATTTGATAATTTTTTTTTTTGCTGAGTTTAACGGAATATTTCATTCTGAATCGCAAAATATTGTGCACAATGCATCAAAATTATAATTTTTATTTTTGACATTTAAAACGGAATTCCAATCAAAATAGAAAATTAATAACATAAAAACATCAAACATCATGAGAAGTACCAAAACGAACAGCGTAAAAATTATATTTCTAGCACATGTAAAAAACACCCTTAAAGAAGGAAAGCTAGAATCATTGGAAATATACATAGACACTTGAATTAATCGGTACATTTAAAAAAAAAAAAATGTGTACCACAGATTTGTGTAATCCTATCACAATACACATGAAACAATTTACATTATTATAAAATTTCTGAGATTCCTCTACCTGAGGGAGTATGGCTGAGTAAGTGGCTCTATCCTACTGACTTTCTCTTGGGCATGCTCGGTATGAACCATCTACGGGTCAGAAGAGATGTGCATATTGTATCACACTTCTTCAAACTGATTCGTGGATGGTTTAAAAATCCGACTATCATGGAGATTATTAGTCTCTATGTTCCTGATGGTTATCTTCGTCACCGACAGCATATTATACTGTTTTATCTCCCGGCCTGCAGGACTAACTTGCCTGCAGGTCATGCCGGTGGGGAGAGCAGTCTTGCTGTTGAACAGAATTAATTCGGATATGGACATATTTAGCATCGGTGAAGCTGCCTTTAAAAGGCAAGCTCTATTGATCTGGTATAGTTGATACACCGCTTACTTATTATGTAATACCATTTTACAAATGTACTGTTTGTAATGTTTTTAAAGGTATTAACTAATTGAATTGAATTATTTAAACATAGATGCGTACATTGACAATAAAGTATTTTAGAGTTCTTGCTCAAAATGTCAAGCGACCTGGAGATATAATTTAGCAACACATTACCACGTTTCATGTTATACTTAGCCAGATTGTCCGTTCTACCATGTGGAGTATGCAGGATATCGTGGTGCCTATCCCGGCCGTAGTTGTTCGGTACGAACAATTTATAGCATTCCAGGAAGTAAGTATGTGATGTATAAATCGCGGATACATACCGTATATTCTCGTATAAAGATACCTTTGAACATTTTTTCCAGTAATTCTATGTATTTTTGCTCGTCAGGTGTCCACAAAACCTATGAATATTAATACGCATTTACGGTAATTCATTCATATGCTAATCATACTCCCCACAAGGCACACGTTACAGTTGGCAGCATAATTATTGATTTACATCTAAATGGTCATAAGCGTCAGGTAACAGGCGTCGTGGGTTCAATCCGTAGCTCTCCATCATTGTACAAGGAACAATTTTAGCTTTTATGGCAGGAGTAAGCAGAACTCAAAAATTGCCATGTTAATCGTAACCTAGTGCCTAATGTTGTCTGCTTAATAATTCATATTATACTCGTGTAACTTCAATACACATTCATAATGGAAGTATTAAAAATGTTACTTTTCCGGCTCGTAAAGGATCGTATTACTTATTACAATATGTAATATATAGTTTAAAAAAATATCTTTTACGTGTGATAACTTTACTAACTGGGAAAGTGTGAGAGTTTCTCTCCAGCCAGTAGCCATACAGTACACAGGTAAGAGATAAGGGTAGCGCGGGGAGAGCCCGCCGATAATGGTCGCCGTAGCGTATAAAATCCACATATGAAACGGCGTTTAAGGCCCCGCTTACCCCGACCGCCCATGTTTATGTATGGACCAGTATTTATGACTTCCTCTTGGAAATGGTGCAGGTTTTTTGGTGCGCGATTTTATTATTGTTGCGGATTTTCCTTTGTTGCTTCAGCAGCCTGCGAACACTCCGAGAACAGTCGTTAGCGACCATTTTGGAATGAGTACTCCTTTTTTTAGCATCTTTTTTATTTGCACCTGTGAAAAATGGCGGTATAACTTTAATTCACAAAAAATTATGAAAACACAAAATACGATAAATTACATTTGCGATATATTTTTCCGCAATTAAAATCCCACAATTCACGATTAAAGTCCAAAGGTTTCCCAAATAAAATTGTATGTTTACCAAAGAGAGATTAAGTGGACGACTAATTAATAAATAAATTAGTTCAAAAAAATACAAGCCCCCAAAGGGCACACAAACTCCAACGGCTCGGAGGGCTTTGAAGCAGAGAATGGACGGTTATCTCGAGTTTATTTCCTCCTGGGGTAAAAATAATCTCGTCGAATTTAATGTTTCAAAGACCCAATCCTGTCTGATTACGTCTAAAAGGGATCTAAATGATAATCTAGTCTCCTTCAACGGAAGCAATCTTCCGAACAGGCCTTCCATTGATATGCTTGGTGTAACTATAAGTGACCAGCTCAGGTATGGGGGCTCCATCGAAGCCAGAGTAAAGCTGGCCTCTCAGAAGCTGGGCGTACTGTACAGGGCCCGCAGATACTTTAATAGTACACAACTGCTGACCCTGTACAAATCGCAAGTGCGCCCTACTGTCGAATTTGGCAGCCATCTCTGGTCCGGAGCCCCTAAATACCTGAAAAAAACCCTTGACTCTGTGCAAAAACGGGCGGTCCGTTTGATAGATTCCCCAATCTTAACAAACGGACTGCAATCTTTAGAGCACAGGCGTCAGGTAGGTATGCTGTCCTTGTTCTATCGGTATTACAATGGAAGATGCTCTGAGGAACTAGCGTCATTGATCCCTTCGGCACCGGTGCGTAGTCGGGATACACGCCAAACGCGTGCCCAACATTTATACACGGTTGACACTTGTCACATGAGAACGGGTCGCTTCTACGATTCGTTCTTAAGTTCAACAGCTCGGCTGTGGAACGAACTGCCGGCCTCTGTGTTTCCTCCCTCCTACAACATGGGACTCTTCAAGACCCATGTTCACTCCTTCCTCTCCACAAAAAGACCCTCCACACAGCATCCCCAAAGATGACATAGGCCTTGAGGGAAATTATTTTCTTCAGGGCCTCCTGTGTGGAGTTAATATAAAAAAAAAATAAAAAAAAATTTACGCATAAAATCATGAGGAAAATCTTTAATACTTACGGAACTTTCAGACTCGTTTGAAAAGCTCGTTTTAAGTTAGATGTGGCGGTAAATATAATTCAGCTGTAATCATTTTGGAACCTAACAAACTTTTTAAAATGATTCCACCATATGAGTAAATACCGAAAATTACAATACCAAAAAAATTAACTTTTTCCGGGCACGTTTTAAAATTGTAAACTACTCTAAAAAAGCTCAGTAAAAGGAAAATTATTTGTGGGGTTTCCGAATAAATGCATCTTTAATTGAATAAATACTCCATTGTTCAAATCTATGGGGGGGTATCCAGCATCAATACGCCACTGCCCAGTGGAGTAGCCAAATGTCCAACCCACGTTTTCCCGGTACAGACAATTTCGGCGCAATTTCCAGTGGCGTATCTCCGCAAATAGTCTGACCACTCCACGTCGACTAGCGCCATCTGCAGCTAATGACGCAAACCTCCCGTTACTTAAACATGCGCCACGTCACGTGACTGCAACTATCACGTGATGGCCGCCATTAAACATGGACGGGCGATGCGATATTAATGGAAGCATTTAAACGTTTAATTAAATCTGACATTGTGTTATTGGAAAATGGGCGTAATTAGATATGATTGTGCCGACACTCGGTCCAATATGATTAGCATATTAGTTAAATGCTTTAATAACGAACGTTGCGTGCTCTAAAATCTTGATACTATTTGTTCATTCTGCAGAGTTTTTTTTATTTTTTATTAGTGCACAATACGATACGAAATATGTGAAATTTCTTCCAAGCCAAAAATTGAAATTATTTTAAAACAATTATTTTTTTACTTTACAAAGTTTCTCCATCGTCAATAATATTTTATTTGACAATCAAAAAATAAAATGTATTATTTTTTCCTCGTCTGCTCATCTCACTATGGAATCCCTGTGCTGAGATGAGCAGCTTAACAATTATATTCAATCAAATAAGTAAATCACATAACACAAACGCAGTTGGATCACATCAAATATGGGGCTCTTAAAGTGATTCATGACGGAAGCCACGACATGGGCATCCAAAATCACCACTTGGAATTTTTTACCATTTTCTTGAATAGATTCAACGAACCTATAGCTTTTTTTATATTTTCATCGAGCATATTATTAAATAATTAATTATATTGTACAGGGTGTTAAGGTACGTAGTGAAATATTGGTTGGTAAGGGCGGTTACTCGGCTGAGTTACCAGTGGAAAAAACTGACCTAAATAGAATTAACATTTTTACTCCAAAGAATGTAAGGAATCACTGGTTAAAGTAAGTCAAGTACTTCCCTTAACATCCTGTATATTGCTGACAAGGTACACAAAATGCACATATTACATTTCACAGTCACAAAATATAAATAATTTCATAGTTTATAATTTAGTACTTTAGCACAAAAATAATCACGAACCATCTCTGAGAATCCTAGCTCCAAAAAAATCCTATTTCAATGTTGCATTTACTTGTCAAAAATATGTATTCCAGCAAAAATAAAGAATTATTCAGTCATGAAAATAATCCATTCTTCCCTTTGAACGCCCAGTGAACAGTTTAAAAATATATAAATCCAATTGTTGCTAGCTTCAGTTTAAAACTTCATTCGTTCCACGTTTCGTACTGCACTGATTCAACTTGTTTGCCTTTTAATTTGTCACGGGGTTTTATTAATCGGTTCAGAGCCGTTCCCGACAAAGAGGGCGATTTTGGCGGTCAGCCTGCATTTAAAAATGCAAAAATTCGGCTCTAGTTTTTATCAAACAACCTTTGTTCTAGACCTTTTTCTTTGAGCTCAGTGAAAGGATCCAAACGTGTTTTCATGATATTTGTCTTTCTCTAGAAAAATTTAAAAAATACAAATGAAAACGTTGATTTCTGTACTTGGTAAATATAGAGTAAAGCAAGATTTTAATTTACCTCATCTTACCAAAAATTAAATATTCCTACTAACTATTTTTTTTTTATTTACTACACAAATTATAATTGTGCTAAATATAGTATTTATTATATATAAAAAAAAACACATTATAATCATAAATCAGAATCATCTACATTTGTGACAAGAGCATTATTTTAATTATTTTTCTTCAATTTTTGGTTAAAAGAAATATTAGTTGAAAAGTCATTCAGATTGAAAAAAACACCCTTTCGGAAACTACCTACCACGAAATAGTTTTTATTGTAATATATGAAAGGTTATTCATGAGACCTTAATTAAAAATAAACATTTTAGAAACACACCATTGTTAAATTGCAAAAACCATCGCTTGAAAAGCACCTTTTAACAGTACCGACTTACCCATAAATATATTTTTATGGTGCCAAAAGTGTTCAAAATTTTATCTTACCGTTCACGAAGCACTGGTTTAATTTTTTTTTAAATAAAAAGCAGGGGGTCATCGCTTTGTAAACATGCTCCGAATGATGGACGCATGTCAGAAATATAAAACCCTCGTATCTATGATAAATTAATATGAAATAGAATTACGTGTCCATTAATCAAAGCCGACTGCTTTCAATTTTGGTCAACAGATGGCACTGCCTTCGCATTTCTGGCTAATCGTAAATGGCCTGTGACTAGGGTTGCCAGACGTCCTTTATTTTAAAGGACGTCCTCTATTTCAGACCCAAAAATTGATCTTGTCCTCTAATTTAAAATCTTCAATAGAGGACAGTACTTTATCGTTTAATTTAGAAAAAATAAATGAATCAGCGTGATTTTGCGCGATGTGATTTCACAGAAAAAGTAATTTCCATTGTTTGCAGCCGCTGATACTGACGAAAGAAATTAAGTTCCAGGATTTGTGAATCATGGTATCAAAACTACAGATACCTAATATTAACCTTGATGCATTGTATGAAGAGTTCTGTATATTAAAGCCTCGCCTGACGAAAATTATAGACGATAAGAAGTGTGAAAATGTTCTAGAAATTTGGATTCAGATCTCAAATCTACGGATGAAAACAAGAATCTGCTAAAAATAATACAGTACGTATTTTCCATTCCCGTTTCTAATGCCCAAGCCGAAAGAATTCTTTCCTTGTGTACGAATACGTGGACCAAAAACCGAAATAAGTTAAATATTGATACTGTAAAAGCAGAACTACAAATAAAGTCGAACTTCAACATGAAATGCAAACAATTTTATAATTTCATTATAGAAAACAGCTCTTAGAGCAGCCAAAAGTAATACCAAGTATTAACTTTATTTATTACTTTAAATGCAAAATGACTAATTAAGGTCGTACTTGGCTTCGATTAACATTGTGTATTAACATTGTTTTTTTATTAATAAATGTAACTACTGATACCATAACAGCAAAAAATATTGTTGTCCTTTATTTTCATCATATGTCCTTTATTTAATCGTATCAAATCCTCTAATTCATAAAACGGGAGCTGGCAACCCTACCTGTGACAGACCACGATGTAAGCGCGCTATATTCACGTGGCTTGACCGATTTCAGCATATCGATCATTATACAATGATAATTCATCACATCTTTTAAAAGTTATATAAAGTTATGGAAAGTGATGAAACAAAAACTTTATTAACTGGGTTATGTAGGTTAGGTTAGGTTAGGTTAGGTTAGGTCAGTATAAAAAATATATTCTTGGTTTCTAATGACTTTATATCACTTCTTAAAATTGTGTTGAGTTATCATGGAACCACGTTCCCATTAGGATGGTATGGCGAGCGTATGCTGAAATAGGCTAAGCCATGATACGCATAGCGTAATCTGTCAGCCCCATAATCCAACGTCTGGTGGTTGGGCTTTTCAGAAGTGAGAAAATACAATCATTTAAATGGAAAACAGCATAATATGATGCATAACCCCAAGAAGACGGAATTGATTGCGTTCCACCACTGAAAAAATCCAGATACAAGTAAGATGCTCCCCGTATACCTTAACGAGGCAAGAATACATACATGTTCGAACGTAAAATACTTGGGGCACATTATTAATCAAGACCTATCGGACGATGGCGATATCGAACGACAAAGGAGAAGCCTAAGCATAGTGTCTAACACGATTGCCCGCAGATTTTGCAAATGCAGCAATACCGTTAAAAAATACTGTTCAACGAATTCTGTACTGGCCTGCATACGTGTGAGACATGGTGTCACTACCGAACTTGCTCGATGGAATGACTCCGAATTCAATATAATGACGCCTGTATTATCATATTTGGATACCGAAGATACAGCAGCGCATCGACAATGTTCACGGAATTAGGACTAAATGGATTTGCCGGCCTGGTGAGACACCGGGTCACTGGAGTCAGGATGCGGCTAATGGCCTCCGCCAACACGTTGGTGACTATTTGATTGGTGGTGATTATTGATGGTATTTTCCATTTTTTTTCTTTTTGTACATTTCCGTAGAACTAACATTATTACGGTGATTTATTTTCGGGATATTATGCCGTGTTGCGCTACCTCCTTCTTTTTTCACACATCTGCCCCGATGATGGACACTGTAATGCTGTCGGAAACGTTGGCTAAAGAAGGAGGTAGCGCAACACGGCATAATAAACCAAAAATAAATCACTTTAATACTTTTGGCCGTGAAAATCTCAAATCAAATCTAACATTATTATATTTCTGAAACTAGCATCGGGATAGGCGTAAATTTTAACAATCAATATTAAAAATGTTCACAGAATGAATAGCTCGTGATTAATAAAGATTACTCTGTGAAAATGATACATTTCAGCAACGTATTTTACGAGTATTTCCAATAAAGAGAAAGAAAACATTTAATTTTTCACCAACAAAGTAAACAATTGTCAATATTTTACATCCTATGAATTATCCAATTGTTTATTACACGTTTGAAAGTAAGTTTTAAACTACGCTGACATCAAATTGGAACACCTAGTGGAGGTTGATCCTTGAGTAAAATCAATTTTGTTGGTCGCTATGAGTGTTGAAAATTGTATCCACTTAATAATTTGATATCTATTTGATTTTTTAATGTGATTAATACGATATGTCTGGGCCCGTTCTAAAGGAGATCGATTTGATTGTAACAGATAAAGTATTAATAATAATAATAATACAAATGTAAATCTATTTGAAGAAAGGGGAATAAGTTATAGAACCTAAATTAATCACTATCCTCAAGGGAAGAAGTTACAAACAAAACGATCTCACCCTTTTTACAGTTTACCTAAAGTTGTCTGCAGCATCCACGACTAGTCGATTGGATTAATGTTAATCTGTAAGGGGTGGCAGATCCTGCCGGCTATTTGTCCGTGGGGGGAGGCGAACTTTCCACGGGGGGAAGCCCTGTGCCCTGACAACCGCCATCGTCCGGCAAATAATAGTGTGGTCAGCAGATTGGCCGATGCGTGGCGGAGAATAGGCCCCTGTCGCTAATGGAGAGTCGTTAATTTAGCCGACAGACTATAATGTCTTCAAGATCGCTGGAACTAGATAACGCTTGGTTGATCTGAATTGAACAGGGGTCGAAAGAAGTAAACATACATTAATATAGTCGGTTTTAATCGATTGCAAGTATTTTCTAACAATAATAATATTTGGATAAATTGTTTAGCCCTGTTTTTATGAACAAACACCTCAAGTGCACCGGGCAAATATGACTTCCTGGGCTCTGTCTAATTATTGTAATACTTTATTTTTGGGGTTTGAGACAACGTTTCGGCCAGCGTTACAGTGTCCATCATCAAGGCAGACATATACATCTACCGTCTTTTAAACAAAAAGTTTTTTTAAAGAGGACACAATATTAAAAACACTACCCATTGCATGATTTTGCATTTGTTATTTTATCCTTCTTTACTACGGATATTACATTTTTTTAGGAAGACTAGCTGTACCCCGCCACGCGTTTTTTTTGTTCAGTCATTCTGTGCAGAAAGAGAAACAATAGCGCCGTTTTTCAAAAAGCATTTTGTACCTGTCACATATGCAGAGATGTGCTTTATTTCAAATGGAAATGCAAAATGCAAAATGGGTATTTTCCATTTTGCATTTTAAATGCTTTTTTGAAAACCATTTTGCATTTTAAATGCTTTTCTGAAAACCATTTTGCATTTTGCATTTTAAATGCTTTTCTCAATGCATTTTCCATTTTAAATGCTTTTTGAAAAATTCTTCCTACTTTCTCCACTCATCTTTTTTTCATAAGCCCCAAATATCAGTCGGTCCTCAACCTCGCTATGAGAGATAATTTACATTTGTCAAGTTGCTCCCTGGTAGGAGCCCTGGCAATTGAGTGATACCATTACAAAAAATACTGATTCAAATACTGAACATGGCCATGACGCTGTAATATTAAATGTTAGATAGCAGTTTCTATGTTTTTACGCTGGCAACATTAGTCCCACGCAAATTTTTTGTGGTTTCATAATCTGTTGTCGTGGTGTTTTTGGATTCACCACCATCATCATGTATCAATATGTTCTACATTGTTAAATGACAAAATTGTTTAAAAATTCTATAATTATTTATAATTGTTTGACCTGAGAAACCATTTTGCATTTTCAATGCATTTTGAAAATAGGTATTTTGCATTTTGCATTTCAAATGGTTTTGGGTACCCATTTTGCACATCTCTGCACATATGATATCTTTATAATATATGTAAATAAAAACACAAGCGATTTTGAATGCGACATTGTGTCAAAATTTCAAAGCAATCGATGAAGAACATTCGCACATTTAAGATTTTGAACAAACGAACATTTACATTTTTATTTATATAGATAGAAGATTAGTAACAGAAGTATAGTTGATATTTAATTTATTAATTTAATGAAATCGTCACAGTTTTTATTTAAAAAAAAAACTCATTAAAATGAAAAACATTTAACAAACTATACAACGCCTTGTATTTTATAGACATTTTAATGGATATTTGAAAACTCCAGATTTCAGATTCCAGATTTCAGATCCTAGATGTTTTAGACAAAAAATGCTGTGAAAAAAATCATGATAATACGAGCCAGTGAGACGACGGACTTAGTTTTTCAGACGGTAAAACTATTAGGCAAAATTGTAAAGACATTTAAAACTTACATCGAATTATTCTATGAAAGATATTAAATACTAAGTAACAAGTCTTGTTCTATTAAATGTTTTTTAGTAAAATTCACCCTAGCTTAAAAGATTCTGTAATTAAAATTAATATAACATTTTAAAATGTACGCTTCTCGTCACACTTGAATAATCCTCGCGAATTGCACCTACTCAGAAATGCATCGTCTAGTAACTGCTACTAATTAATATAACGTTGCAGTCATATCAAAATGACAATTAGCAAGTTCATTAGAGAGACAAGTTTCGAATTGAAATTTCTGTGATAGCAATGCATAATACATTGTTGAAAACATGAACACCATATGTTCATCCGACATAACTTAGTTTATCTAACAGTTGACGTGCGTGCACGTAGAATTGAGACAATTTTCATTTAAAGCTTCCGTGATTTAAATTAACGAGTTCCTTTGAACTAATTACATCTAATGATGATCCTAAACGAATAATGAACTCATTCATTTTATTTTATCGGATGCCTGGAAAATTATGTACAGTTGTAATCTGATCCTTACTATAATTCTAAACATTTCCTGTCACTGAAAACACACGAAATTATGTTTAAGTTTTTGAAAGAAAGCTTTTTATTTATTTAATTAAAATAATAATAATTTTAAAAAAGATATAAGTTCCAATCAACTATATTTTAGTATTTTGTCAATTTGTGCTTTTAACGTTAAAAAATTACTATTTTACTTGGTTAGTTTAAGGGTAATATGCACATGCCCATATTATACAATTTACCTAAATACATAATGACGTACACATACATGCAAATTGTAAAATGATAATAATATGAATGCAGAAAAACAAAACTAAAAAATTTCAAACACCAACCATGTGGTGGGTTAACAATGATAGTATCTAACACAATAAAATTATGTACAACTGCATAATAGGTATAGCCAAAATACATAAAACATAATATTAAAAAAACTGTAAAAATATGTATGCAGTCAGAATTGTTTTGTTTTATAGTTGTTGACGCAACTATCAATCTTCCTTTAACATTGTACTTGCTTTTCCTATCCTATTTACCTACAAGTACCTATCATTTTCTGACTTTACCCACGTGTTTGTGTGATATTTTACAACAATAAAAGTAACTGTCAAACCAGTTTATTGATGGAGCCTGTTTGATTAACATCTATTTGTTATCAGTGCTGTTATTAATATCAACTCAGGGTAGAAGGCCTGTGCAGTGAACATAATCGGTTCCCTCAGTGTCTTTCGTATCCTACCTGGATGTTATGGAAGCTTGTGCGTGAAATAAATCATGTCTTCTGTGAGTGAAACCAACCATCATCATCTTTGAAGAACATCAAATGGGTAAGTCGGATTCCTTCCTTACTCCATGTTCACCATCTCCAACCATAGTTGTGTCAACTTCAAATATCACAAATAATATTTTTAGTCCACTCTTGATTCGCCTATTGCGATCGAAATTGTATTATCTATATCTATCATACAAACTATTTCTTTTCAGCGAGTAACTATTTGTTTTAACTAGATATATTCATAAAAATTACTTTTGCAAATGTGGGTACATTTGAAACAATATTTTATTTTATTTTATTTAACTTATATATCGTATTCATTTAATGCTTTTTTATGTTAAAATTAGGTACCTACATATTTTTTTTTTTTTTCATCTTACTTTTATTTGTTATTATTCTTATTTCTCATGTAATATGGCAGAATGGGATTGCACTACCCTCCTGGTTCTGCTAGATTAAAAAAAAAAAAAAAAAACTTTGCCTTTCTTTGCAAACCCTTCTGTTAGTAGCTTTGATTTGTGTTGTTACGGAGTTTCCATCAATAAAAAAACATTGTGACTAAAATGCTTTATTATTTGTAAATGATATGGGTTCATGGTTTGATAAAGCAAATAGGTATAGTAAAATTATTTTTAGTTATTGAAAATATCAAATATGGAAAAGTGAACATTGGTAAAGTTAAATACGAAAGAATACTTTGAGCGGTTACTACTGTTTTTGCATTGATTATGAGTATAAAATATTTGTTGACTGGATTAATATTGCTCATGTGTTTTATTTTGGTTTTTATTTGGAAAATTCTAAAAATTTATGTATTCGTAGGCACCCTTTTGTTCGATTTCATATAATCAAACGTGCACAATCACTTTCAATACAAAATATAACTCAATTTATTTCAAATTCAACAGGGAGTTCCAGCCATTCCGTACGAATTACAGGGCGAGCATTTAACAAGCTTTTTAAATTAGATTCGTACCGCAACATGAGAGCTTTGACTCTAGCATAGAACCGGAAAGCTCAGTGCACAGAGCAATTAAATGCCACTCGATGACTAATTGGGCGGCTAAAGTCAACAGTGCAGCAAGCATAGAGCTTTAACGAGTTATAAGTCCTAATAATAATTAGCAAACCGCACACGATGACATACCGGTTCAATCTATGCAGGTTCTTAGAGGCCGCCTGCGTCACACGTCTACATCGAATACGTAATCTTTGTATTATATAGATATAGCATAAATTAAATAACAACGATAATTGCGAATAGTTATTAAGGTAGTCAACCGATTTATCTGATATTAATTTTAACATATCAACCTAACCATTTATTTTTATCGTTATCCGAAAAGCAGGTTTTTAATAAGTATCCGCGCGAAATTTTATTAGTATTTTACATGTATGGTCTTAGTAATACTGTGCATGATATTATATACATAAGAGGTTTTCTTTTTTTATTCATTAAGTTAAATGAAATTTTACATTTCACTTTTTTAACTTAAATAAGTACATACAGGTTATTTATGATAATAACAAATTGATGTCAAATGAAAATATATCAATATATTATACTTTACGGTATATACATTTGTAAGCTAGATTTTATTTATTTTTTTACTAAGTTAAAAGAGCTTTTTTATTTATTTATTAAGTTAAAATAAATTTTACTTTTCATTTTTTTTACTTAAATAAGTACATACGGGTTATTTATGATAATAACAAATTGATGTCAAATGCAAATAAATAAATATATTATAAATATTGAAGACAATATTAGTGATTTCTAAACGAAAATCTGAAACAGAAAAATCAGAAAAGGAAACGGGATAGTTGTCAATAAAAATGTGCGGTGAAAAAATGAAGACAATGTTAGTAGTTCTTATTCGAAGTATGATACAGTTAAAAGTGACCGAGGGGAATAGGGTCCCATTAGCTCAGTTGGTAGAGCACTGTCCCGGAAAGACAAGGGTCCTGGGTTCGAGTCCCAGATGTGACCGTTTCCTTCTCTGATTTTTCTGTTTCAGATTTTTGTTTAGAAATCACTAATATTGTCTTCAATATTTAAATATTACAATTTAAGGTTTTACTCAATAAAGTTATTCCGAAAAATAAATATATTACACTTTAAGGTATATGCATTTGTACGCTAGACAGCGGTTCGCCTTCCAAGGAATTGAAAAAAAAAAACATTAAATAGTATCGAGTTAATATAAAAACAATTCATTATTACCTACCTCAGTGAAATCATAATCTGTCTGCCGCCATTCTTATTAGAAAAAATTAAATTAAATTCATAAATTCGTAGTTTCCATAAATTTCTATAAGATAATAATCATATAAGAATACACAAAATGTTCATCTAGATTTATGAAAGTCAGAAAATAAACCTTTTCATCTGAATGCCTACCTAAACAAGTATTTTCAAAGCGTTGGAAATGTCGCCAAAATGGGTAATTATAACATTGCCAGCCGAGGGATAATATTGTCATTTTCAGAAACAGTTAGCGGTCGCTGCGTCGTGAGATAGCCACCCGCACCACCGCAGTCCGACTGTGACTGGTTCGGTCACATCTGTCGTGGGTCGTGGTGTCGCCCGCCCGAGCCCGGGCTGCGGGACGGAGGGTAGCACTCCACTGATAACTTTTCAAGGGTGTTTCCATGGAACTTGTTTCGTTATTTGAACAGCATGATATCTTACGAGTCGTGCTTCAATTTTGAAAATGTTATTGCAATATTGTGATGTGAATCTAAGAATTCAGAGTAAGATTCAAAACCAAGTTTCAGATAAGAAAGATGGACAAAAGGGTGCTAGATGTTTTTGGGAGGAAGATAGCCAACCATTTTTTATTGTTTGAATACCGCTCAAGAACTCCAACTGCTCCCAACTCTCCAAGTCAGTTGAAATATTAAATGCCCTATTGGGATGTGCTGTGATGCAAAAGGGAGTGTGGAAGGAAAGTTGGCAAGGTCCTGGATGTTCAGATCTCTTCAACAAACATGGCTAACGATATTTCAATCATAAGGTTTTGATTTCGAACACTGGTCTTTCACCAGGGTGATACTGTGTTGGATTCTGGGAGTATCTAACACAGTGAAAGTTGTACTGAAGAGTACTCACAAAAAATAGTGAAAAAATACGAGAAGGGCAGAGCAAGAGTCCCACAGGAAAAATAATATTGTACATTCCATAATATATATTGCACTAAACTAAAAAAAAATAATCTTCCCACTTATTGATAAATACTTTTTTGGTGGTGAACTTCTTTACATTGATTGATTTGTGTTATTTCACAATGTGGTTATTTAAATAATATGTGATACATTTGCGGCACGCTTCAGAGTGGAAGATACTCTCAGTATCGCTCCGGTGTAAAACCACCATTCAGAAATGAAACGTTGCTTGAAATGGCTTTAGCCGTGTTTTATGGCCAGGTACTTCCCCACCGTCCTCTCCCGCATCTCTTTTCCCTCCCCACAACCTTTATCCACACAACATATCCAAATGGAAATGCCATCGTCTCACTGACTCCAGGCGGTTGGGAGTAGTTGGTACCTGTGCGGTATTAAAAAAAATATATATTTAAGTCAAAACTAAAATAATACTATATTTTGTTTTGGATTAAAATCGAAAGTAATTGGAGACGTTTGGAAATATGTAATTTTTAAAACAATAGTTAAGGAAAATATGATAGGTGTTGAATCTTTTGGTGTTGATATTTTTATTAAATTGAACAACGCTTCCCGTGGAGATCAATAAACACGCCGATTAATAAGTGAAACACAGTAAGGCTTTCACGGCTTTCCGATAATTCGGCGTCTGTTCAAACAGAGGCTAATAATAATTGATAAATTACCGTCGAGGGTATCAAATTATGCCGGCGTCCCCAGCTACCCCCTCCTACCCTCCCGGCGTGTGGGATAGCGGGAGACGCAGTTGGATACTTTCACGAAAACAGACAAAAAACCAACGCTTTTCGGACCAGGGCTATACGCTAAACGTAAATAATGCTAATTTTTATATTGTTTTTTCGGTCTGGCATCTGTTTCGTACATTTAAAAGAATTAAATATATTTTTTTAAATAACTCTTACCGTAAACAGATTAACATAACATAAGTTTCAATTAATTGTAGACCCCAAAAGACACAATATTGTTTTCGTGTCTTTTTCCAAACCAAATTCTAATTATTTCCAGTATTCGTTAAAATAAATAAAATAAAGTCTGGCACAAATGAAACATCGAGATTGGTTTACTTTTTAATTAATTGCAGTAGAAATGAAAGTAAATTTGTTATCTATAAATATCTTTCTATTTTTGATAAAACAATTCCTGTATTATTATCATAATTTAAACAGAGAAAATTTTTACGAATTAAAAATTCATCATCATTTATAATACAGGGTTTTCCAATAAGAGTTGTTATTTTGATATTCAATCGTAAAAGATCAATGGTTTCGTTGCTTGTGTGGCACGTAGCGCTGTCTTGTTGAAATTAAACGTTGTCCAAATCAATACCATACGATTCCGGCTATAAAAAATCATTAATCATCTCTCGATAGCGCAACCCATTCACCGTAACTGTTGCTCCAGCCTCATTTTCGAAAAAGTAAGGTCCAATGACTCCGCTGGAACATAAACCGCACCAAACAGTCACACGTTGAGGATAAATAGGCTTTTCAACAATAACTCTTGGATTTTTCGAGCGTCAGATGCGACAATTTTGCTTGTTGACGAAACCACCGAGGTGGAAATGGGCCTCATCACTCAAGATGATTAGCATTTGATTCACTCAAGTGAATTTTAATAATTTCGATGCGTTGTTGAAGCGTGTATCGTTCCATTTTTATTAATGGCGTAGTTTCTACTTGTCAAATGTCAAAATATGACAGCTTCAAAAGTAACATCTACCGAAATCGCGGGCTATTCAAAATAATACCCTTTATTGGAAAACCCTGTAGATCCGTTGCCAATTTTAGAGAGAATTGTAACAAATATACCGTTGAATTAACGCGGTTGAGCGGAAAGAGCCGACAAGTCACGAGGCTGGCCGAGTGATGCGTCGTTCCATGCAAGAGCATCGTTCAGTCTTGCCATGCAACAGACGGTTTTACCCAAAGGAGGTTTCACATCAATTACATTCCATAAGCTTACCTTTAAATTTATATTCAATTTAAGCGCCACTATGGAAATTTTCATTACCTATTTGCCAGTGGTGGGTAATCCATAAATGCTGAAAAAGCTATGTCGTGTTTTTTTTCAAGAACTTGATAAGGATAAAAATCAGGGAAAAAATATATTAAAAAGATGATTTTCACATATTCAATTCAAAACTACCTTTGGCCATTGAGCAAGGCAAGCCACTGCTAAATGATACATATTGCCATATAAACGTCAGTTTTTTACAGCTTACTATGTTTATTATGGGGCTTATAAAAGCATTTTGTAAATAAAATTGGGTCTGACGGCCTCCTTGGTCGAGGTGTAAGGCTCTAGACTAGCAGACCGGAGATCGCGATTCAAATTCTGGCGTATGCAACTAAAATTTAATTTGTGTTATTTGACAACTTATTAATTTAAAATAACATATAGTATACTTGCGGCACATTCCTAAGTGGAAAATACTCTCAGTATCGCCCTGATCTAAGAATACCATTCAGAATTGAATCGTTGCTTAAGGTGGCTTTAGCTGTGTTTGGTGATCAGAACTTAATAACCAGGTACTCCCCCGCCTTCTTATTCTCCATCTCCTCCCCCTCCCGACTACCTTCAGTCCCACAACTCTACCCAGTTCGGGATGCCATAGTATCACTGGCTGTAGACAGTTTGGAGCAGTTGGGACTGTGCAATATTCACAAAAAAATAAATCAAAAGCTTCGCCCAGTTATGTTGAATCAAATTTCTAGTGAAACTCAATATTTAATTATTGAAGACAGTATAGCGATTCTTAAACGAAAATTTAAAACAGAAATATTAGAAAAAGATGCGGTCACATCTAGGATCTAGATGTAACCATATCTTTTTCTGATTTTTCTTTTTCGAATTTTCATTTAAGTTTGTCGTTTATTGTCTTCAATAATTAAATATTACAACTTAAGGTTTTACGCATTAAGTTTTTCCAATAAATAAAAAGAAACTCAATATTTTGCAATAAAATACAATTGCAATAATTTAATCGTGGACTGGGTTAAAGATGCATATTTTTGCAATTCTTATTTCTACATTTTCTTCCTTATTCTATTATAACTCTCCATAAAATCACACCATGGAGAAGCATCCCTTATTTGGATTCGGGCAATTCGCTGCCCAGTCGCTAATTGGAAATATGAAATGGCTGTTGTTGCGAACTAAGAACTAACAACTAATCGTATTAATAACGCTCCTCCACGGTCGGTCGTGGGACTAATAATAACTCGAATAACTACCAGTTCCACCATTTCAACCATTTCCACAATTCCCACCAGTTCCACTGTTTCAGTATTCCCAGTGCCCCGGCGCGCCAACTACTGTGCATAATTCAATTTCCTAATATTAAGACGACGCGTTATAGCCCCGTGTGAAGTCGACTGCATACGGAATGAAGCACGATTTGATTCGCGTTAATTTCATTTTAAAGTCTAACCACATATGATGCACCAAGTCGAGTGGGTGGATTAGATTTTCGTTTATTTACGTACATGTTAATATTAATAACATTTATTAAACAATAATAATATTTATTTATTCCAGGATGTGGGGAGGTAAGTGCCATCCCATACGTCCGTTATGTTTTTTCAACATTAGTGCTGCATTTGTAAATCTACGGGCAATCATGTTAGACACTATGCTGATACTTCTCCTTTGTCGTTCAATAGGTCTGATAGGTCTTGATCAATAATGTGCCCCAGGTATATTACGTTCGGTGACCGGATAACTCATCAAAATGATAATTCATCACATCTTTAAAAAGTTGTATAAAGTCATGGAAAGTGATGAAACAAAAACTTAATTAACTGGGTTTAGTATGTTAGGTTTATTTTTTTTTCATCGTTTCCAATTATTTTATATCACTTTTAAAAAGTGTGTTGAATTGTCAATGTGTTGATTTATCATGGAACCATACGTTCGTACATGTATTTACCTACAAGTAATTGTTTTACTCATAGCTCTGGCGGCCTCCGTAGTCGAGGGGTAATACACTCTACTAGCAAGCCGGAGGTCGAAGGTTAGAATCCCGACGAATTTTTGTTCACGAATTTCATAAATTATTCATTTAAAATAATATATATTGTATTTGGGCACGTTGCAGGGTGGAAGATATAATTAGTATCGTTCTGGTGTATCACCACCATTCAGAAATGATAGGTTACTTAAAATGGCTTTAGCCGTATTTGTTGACGAGAACTGAACAGCCAGGTATTTTCCCACCTTCCTCTACCTCATGTCCTTCCACTACATGTTCCCCTCTACCGTCAGCCTCACAAAATACCTCAATTAGGGATGCCATCATAGACTAAATGATGCCATAGTCTCACTGGCTCTAGTTATAACTGTTATGCGGTTTTACATAAAAAGAAAAAACAAGTAAGCCTCGCGTCCAAAAATGTATGTTTCTAATGTTCTCTTATTTGGTGGGATAGATCGAATATGGGAAGATGGACTTTCTCTTTCTTCCCATCAGTTAAAATCAGAATGGAAGGGGCTCACATCAATTTGGATCATCATATGACACAACTTCTCTCGGGACACGGAGAGTTCAGAGGGAGATTACATAGACTCTCCCTGTCACCACATCCAAACTGCGCTTGTGGCAATTCTGACCAAACAGCCGAGCACATTCTGTGGCACTGTGAGATAATGACGGATGCAAGAGAAGAATTATTGGCTGGTTTAAATGTACCAACGAGACTGGTTTGGAATTCGGATCTCGTTTCGAATAAGGTGAATTTCGAGTGTCTGAGGAAGTATACAAAGATCTGGGTAGAGAGATGGTCTGATCTTAGAGTCGAGAATTAGATTAAACTCAATAGCTTTATAATGCCAGGTGTTGCTCCTGGCCTTAACGGACGACGAGATTACCTCACTCTAACATGTCGCTGGCTGTAAATTTTTGTATTTTTTTTTCTTTTTCATGCATATAGTTATTGTTTTAATTCTCCTGTATATATTTGCGTAGTATTTTATTGGATGTTATAAAGTTTCTCATGTATTTAGTTATTTTTCTTGAAATTGACTTTGTTTTCAAACTTTCTTAAGACACGTATTGTACAGGCAGTTATTGTCTTCAGGCAGGTGTACACCATAATATTGAAGAAATGCGAATAAGAAGTCTAATTATTCGCGATGTTTTCTTATTTGAAAAAAGATATTTTCAAAACCATTAAAACAACCACCATATTGAACCGGGAACCGAACGTATAAACAAATGTACAGTCAGACAAAATGCAAAACGTTCGAGTTAAAATAGGAATTCGCTACGCGCTCTGTCAACTACAACTTTTCGTTAAGTTTAGAGTAAGCGTGTGAATTATATAGTGTAAATGTGTGTTTTGCTTATTACCTATTTATTATCTGAAGTCAACGACTTACGAGAAAAACTCACGAAGTTAGTCCAAGTGTTCAAACTACTAACTATTTTAATGATTGCTGTCATCAAAATAGTGTGTTCATTGTAGTTATTTGCTATATGTTAATGGTTATATGTTTTATATAAATTTCACATTCAAATACTTTGTACCTAATGTTAATTCTTCTCTAATCCCATTATTGTTACCAATGCCAATACCATCCTGATTTAATTCTGCCAAATATTTTTATTTCCACCTTACCAAAAATATGTACCTATCAAAAATTAGCTTACGATATATGTATATATAGTTTAAATAATATATTTAATAAACTAGCTTGTCTCGATACAGGATGTCCCTAGTGAGACAGGCAGAGTAAAAATATGTGTAAACCTTACTTGTTAATAATACGTACCTAATAAAGACTACACGAAAGGTTAAATAAAATAATTTTACAATTTATTTATTTGAACAAAAGTTTTAAAAACCATAAATTGTTTTCAAACATTTCTTAAGTAAGTAACAAGAGACTAGACGTCCAAGTAGGTAGGAAGTGCCTAGGTTTTAACTTTTACGGACACTGACATTCTACAGATAACTTAGCGTACAGGAAGAAGAGAAGCGATGAAGCGTGTTTAAAACTTTGGTTTTTGGCTAAGTTTTCCGGCATTACTTTCCCACTTCTTATCTGGAAGATGTCTCGTTGCGAGACATGTATTCCGAAAACTCAATGAACGTCTGAAAGTTATTAAATTTTAGTTTTTTTTATTCTTTTAATTATTATGGATGTTTGAATTCTAATAAAAAATATTCCCAATTGCAGATATATTAAATAATGTATTGGTTATTTTTATAACTGATTTTATTGTGTTAAGCAAGGTACAGTATTTATGTTTTTGCACACAAATGATAATTTACCCTTCTAACTTGATAAGAATAAATAACACATTGTAATAGTTATTGATCTATGACGCAACGTACTCATTATCTACTGTTATTCACTAGGTACACGATAACATTCTGTGGAAAAGGATTTATGTGGGTACCATTTTCACAAAGAAAAAATAATTTCTTTACGAATACAAATAAAATCGGCATAAATCACTTAATCCGTTAACCCTTAGAGGTTGAAGGGAGGATCCGCATTAATATTTGCGATTCGGAATAGCATGACAACAATAATAATAATAGTAATTTATTCCCCAAGAAGTTTTGTACCTACTGTTGTCTCTGTAAGCTGACCACCGTTCTGTAAGGATCCTCCCCTAAACAAACTTCTTACTTACGCTGAAGGAAGGAACACACCCCATCTAAAGTATGACCCGGAATGAGGGAGGAGAATTGCCCATTCAAAGTTCTTCGATATATTGCTTATTTAAAAAAAAAAAGTTTGTATAAGCTTTAATAAATTTGCATCAAAGGTCATTTATTGTCATTCGCCTTTAAGGCTACTAGTGGCGTGCCCCATGGATCACATCTTGGTCCAACACTCTTTAACATTTGATTGTGTTACAAATATGTTTTTAATATGTTAATTCAATTACATTGAATTGAATTACATTTGGTATAATTGCCCTTTCATGGGAATTTATCGGAGATATTTCTATGGACTACTGACGATGATTACCGAAGAGGCTCCTATTTAATAAACCTGCAAGACAAAACAACCTTGGATCTGCATTTTGATATAAGTTTTGGTGGCTGGAAGGCGTGGAGGCAAAAGTAAATGGAAGGAAACAGTAAAATACCTACAGGAATTGACTCGTTTCCTGGAGACGACCAAAATTCTCCAAGGATTGTAGCGCTGGTGATGATTTTTTTTATGAATAATTTTATGGACATTTTCACATTGCCTTTTTACTCAACTTTGAATTAAGTCAATAGATTTTCACAATTTTAAGTAGGGTTGATATGAAAGAAGTCCCAACATAGCAAAACAAACTGAGTGTAAATAAACAACACTTAATATTAAATCTTGACTAACTTAACTATATTTGAAATGGAATAACTATCAGTCCTTATATCTATGACGTAGATGTTCATACACTCATACTATAACTGTCAGAAAGAATAGATATTAAATTTTTAAAACCTTGACTGCGTCTGACGTGTTACTGTTTAAAACCTGAGAAAAACAAACATATTAACATAAGGAATACAGTATTCTAAAAGGAAAAAAAAACAATTTAACAAGCACAATATAAAAAAAAATTGTATTTTTCACAAACATCACAAATCGAGACTCATGGAGAAAAAATCTATTACTCATAAAAAGTTCGCGTTGCTGTTATTCCGTGACCATTTTATTACGTCCGTTTGGTCGTCAGTCCGTCTCGGTGCCAAGGCTGAGTCTAATGTCCATCCCCTCCCTCCCAACCCTCCTCCTGAGGCTTTGTCGCTGATCTCTGACTCGTGACGTCACGCACCAACTACCTCCAACTTGGACGGCCACTACTCAAGTTATGACAAAACACATCCTGAGGTACGTACTACGTAGCTTAGACGTATTGTATAAAAATACATTTATTTGACATACTATTCCTAACAAAAAACAAAAAAAAACATTTGGTTTGTATTTGTAGTTAGTACCAACAAACGCACTCGTATCCATTATATTTACTTCTAATAAAAAGTGCGCATCGGCAGAACGGCAAAAAATTGGGTAAGTGTTTTTCTTTTTTACATAGGTATCCAAATAAGATTGTAAAAATTAGGTATTCTATTTGTTGGGACATATAAATTAAAAGCAATACATGTAGACATATTATTTTATCCTTAGTGTAATGGTTGGTGGATAGTGCTCATATATCTAAGTCAGCCTTGACGGCCTCCGTGGTCGAATTTGGTAGTCGGGGGTTCAAATGTTGTTTCAGAATTAATTCATTAAAAATAATATATAAATAGGTATATCTGCGGCACGTTCCCGAGTGGAAGATATCTACATATATAATAGAAACGTTGCTTGAAATTGCTTTGGCCTTGTTTGACCAGATCTGAAAAAGCCAAGTTATTTCTTCCCTCATCACCTCATGTTCTTCCCTTCCGCACACCTTTCAGCCTAAATACATAACCCAACCAAGGATACCTTAGCCCCACTGGCTCTGGACAGCTGAGAGCAGTTGGGGCTCTTGCAGGATGTTCACATTAAAAAATACCAGTTTAAAAATAACTGCCTACACAATGAGATACGCAGTAAAATCACGTTCACGTATATTTTTTGCACATCGAAGAAATGTATTTATTATATGTTTTTGGAAATTTACGAGGAATTAATAACCAATGTGAAATTCTGAGGATACGTTGATATCAATTATTTGCAAACAATTTGTGGGCAAGCAGATATTTAATTATCAATTGGAATGCATGGAAATGTTTCCGATATTGGGTGGTTTAATTCAAATATAAGCCGTTATCCCGAAATAGTGAAATATGCGTTTTCGAAATTTACTATGTGAACAGTATGAAGTTTTTATAACGTTCATTGAAACATCATTTATTTTATTTTTTGTGTCTTATTTACTTTCTCCATTAAATACCTTATGATCTTATCTGGTTATTAGGTATGAGTTAGTGTGTAACTTCAATAAAAAGCAAATATGAGATAAAAATTATATCCTTTATTAAAAAAAGCTCTCTTTTCGTTCGTGTCTTTTGCGGATTATCAAAAAAAAACTTTATAATAATGAAATTGTCCATTTTTCATGTAAACATCAATAAACAAATTTAAAAAGTTGTCCGGGAGTAAAGTGTGTTAACTTCGATAAGTAATTGATTCTAGATGATTGTAGAAGTGAAAATGACAGTTATCTTTTTTTAGGAATTTCAACTTTTTAGGGTAGTTTTTCGGTGAAAATGTTCAATTGTTTTTAAGGAGAAAAAACATCAACATTTTCAATTCTTCTTTATTTATTTATTTTAATGTTTTATTAATTTTATTTTAAAAACGTTTTTATATCTTGTATTTTTAACATCTAAAACTTTTTTTACAGCAATTAAGCATAACCCACGAAAAGCTGACAGGCTTTTTGCTTCTTTAATATCCGTCATTAGTTCATTATATATTTTGAAACCTTTACAATAAATATTATTTTGGCTTCCCCATAATTTTTTTTCGGGTACAAAAAACTCCACAGCTTCTCGTGCGGTACCCATGTATTTCAAAATTAAAATTAACATTCTTAAACATGTACTTCGGGAGCATCTAATGTTTGAGCTTAAATATAATATATATTAAGGTATTGTAAATTATACGCAACATACCTAGTTTTTTCTCCATATTAATTATCTTGGAATACCTACTATAATTCAATACTGCTCGCATGCCTCTTGAATTATTTACAATGTTTTATCCGTGTTTGATTGCACAAGAAAAATACACTAGAGCAGTAATTTAAATGCGATGCTACTTTACTATTATAAACTAATTTATTTCTTATTCTTCTTAAAACATTTACCTTTTTATCATTTTCTTTAAGAGTGTTGAGTTAATTTTGAGTTGATTGTCTATTATAATGACCAATAATTTGATTTCCTCTACTTCCTCTATCTCTTCGTTGTCTATGATTATTTTATTGAGTCCGTTGAATTTTTTACCTATGACCGTGTATTTACTATTTCTTACATTTAGTTGTAATTTGTTTATCTTTAACCACATAGATATTTGATTCAGGTCGTACTGTATTATATTCGTTCATATGTCTACATAAAATCACCTCCTGAAGTTAAAACACTTTAACCCACCGTGACACCGTGCGTAAACATAAACACGCAATAACCAATAACATGTATTTGCAAAAACTATCCTAACTCATCTATACTCAAATATACATAATTACTATGAAAATATTTCAAATACACGATGTACTCGAAGCAACAAAACCTTACTACAAATACCGATAACACATACTACGTTTAGTCAATGAAACTTTAAATACTTTGCGACAAGATTCTACAACTTTCTTCCAGACAGCATAAAACAATGTGATTCACAAAAAAATTTCAAAGATAGTGTAAAAATTTGGATCAAAAATAAGAATAGGGCCTTCACACGGTGCATTCATCCAAATTCGCAGTTATTGAAGTCACCACATTATTGAGCGAATACATCTAAATACAAGTATAGGTATGTTCAAAGGTATTAGGAACGAACACGAAAAATTCTGCCTCAACACAGACTAGCCTAGTGAGGCGGTATTTGACAAACCTCAACTGTACTTTTATTTTCTTTTTACCTTCACAATATTATGTTTGTATTTTTCTGTTAATTTTATAACCTTAATTATAAAAGTTACAAATCAATGTACACCATAATATGTATGTATAGTTGTAATGTGTAAACTTTCATAAATAAATATATTATTATTTTAAAAGAACGGTTTCATTACCAAACAGACGCGTTTTCAATTTATCCTCCTCGAGACGCTGAGATATTTTTAAAATTTATCAAGTTTTGCTTAAACTTCAGTTTTTTAGTTGCAATGATGAAAGGAAACCTTGTGGGTAATGGTGTCGTACATATAATACTTTCTATTTAGTCAAATTAAAAATATGAAACAAGCTTGTCATTCTTGAACATCTCCATCCACGTCATGCAACTATTTGCATGATCCGTCACCCATCAGATACGTCAGCATACTCGCTGGATACGGACGATAGGATATCGGACCTGTATATGCACAAGTATATGCGGGAGGAGAACGCCGGCGCTGCATGCGAGAGCACGCGTCGCTGTTTAACCTGCAAATCACACTAATTGTGCGTCCGTCATTTTCATACACGTGAGGCATTAGTTGGCCAAATAGACTGGATTCCTCGATAAAGCGCCCGCTGTGGGATGCGGATTGCTCGAAAGTTTAAAAGCATAAATAAAATATTCATTTTTTATATTGGAATAACTTATTGAGTAATGTAGTGTTTAATCATTGAAAACAATATACATTGGGATTTATAAGTAGGCTTACCAGAAATTTTAACATATAAAGTGTATTCAATTGTCATATTTTGCCTATGTAAGAAGTAAACTTGAGTACAATTCTCCTGTCTGGAACCCACATTATAATATACATGTACAAGCTGTTTAAAGAATACAAAACAAATTCTTACACTTTATAAATTTTTAAATAGGTATTCCAGCAATTATGTTGAACTACAACACTCTTTTAAATTATATAAATATGCTCAAATTGTCAGACAGAAGAATTTTTACTGACTTGCTAGAATTGATAAGCTTTCGGATTCCACAACGTAATACTAGATGTCAGGATTTATTTCAGTGCAGAAATTCTGGAACTAACTACCATATGTATTCCTCTTTGCCCAGAATAGTAATGGAGTAGTAAAAAAAGGAGCGAAAAAGACGTTAAAAAAATATCCACTCTAAAAACAATATTGTGAAATGTAAAATCAGAAAAAGATTCGTTCGCAGATGCGACCGAATCTTTTCCATTACTAAGTGGTTAATTTGTCTCCAATGATTTAAAAATTATTGTTTTATATAATTCCTAACTCTCAAAACAAAGAAAATAGATTTCGTGAGGTTTAAAAAGATATCATCATTTATGTACGCCGATACGGGATTTCCAAACATGTTATACAGGTATATATAATATACGGACGATATATATAGCGGCGAGCTACTAGTAAGTTCTATAACATCGATATGTGCATCGCATTTGGAACCTGTAACTAGATAAGCGGCGATAGTGCACCTACCTACCTGTGACCGGGAGGATTCTCGATTCTACCGGTCGTGGGTGCTCCATATAAAGCAGCTACGTCATACTTCTTCGAGGTATCTTTTTCCCCTCCCTCACTACCTTTAGCCTCACAATATATCCCAATTAGGGATGCCATAGTTCTCACTGGCTCCAGACGGTCTAGGAGCAGTTGGGACTATTTTGCGGTTTCACATTTTATTTCGTGAATTTTATTTTGGTATTCAATTAATAAACCATGACCAAAAATCTTTCTGTAACTAAGCAGGTTTAAAAAATTCTTATGTATACGTTAAACCCTACCTATCAATATTTTATCAGCAAAAATTACCTTCACTATTATCGAATCCCAGCCTCCAGGACAAGTCTTCACTGCTGCCAATATCTGAATGTCTGCCTTCAATTGCCTGGAATTAATCCTATCCATTAAATTTTATGTCTTCGAACATCCAATACACCTTTATCCTGCGGGCTACAAAGAAGCCTTAAGGCGAAGCTTAATGCTAAATCAATATTTTGATTAATCTTTATAACAAATTGGTGTACATAATGAATACCAAAAAATATGCTTTAGATAAATTGAAGGTTATACTATCGCTTCGCTTGAGTAGAATACAAATAAAAAAATAAATTACTCAATAAAAAATATAAATATAAACTACTAAAAAAACATTTTTTCAATGAAACGAACGCGTAAAAAAACAATTTAAAAAAATACAGTATTATAGCTAAGACCATATGTGACAGTTTCACTTGATTGACTTTTTTGTTTCTTGTAAAATTATTTACAAAATGAATGAAAAATACTTTTTTGCTTCAAATCGAACGTTTCTAGACTCCGTTTGTCAAGCGATTTTAATTCATATTACCTACAGTATAAGGTATACCAAGAATATACAGGGTGTATCGGCACGTACCCGACAAACTTTAACCAGCACATTTTATCCTTGGCACATTTGGAGTAAAAAATGTTATGGGCACTTTGCTGTCTGGTAACATTTTTTTTTAATAAAAAAAATATGATTAATATTTTCAACACATGTCACCAATGTTTTATCCTTTGTCAAAGTTTGAAAACCCGTCTGGCAATATTTTGTTCGAGTTTCGTTGAATAATGTACGTACGTACCTACGTTGGCGCGCTTTTACAATCACAACGAAATGGCACGGCACCATTCGTCTCATTTTTAACTATTATTATTTAATGTGTTCAACAGCTGTTGAACACGAGAAACAATGCAAATGACAGTGACGGAGTGTGGATTCTTTATTTATTTTTTGTTTTTAATGGATAACATTTTTTACTCCAAATGTGCTAATGAATAGCTGGTTAAAGTTTGTCGGGTACTTGCCGATAACCCTGTATATATACACATTTTTGGCTTGTAGCTTCCTCTTAATAGTTGTTAGCTACCAATCTGTCCTAGCTGCATGTTTCATTCTATGGAGCTCTCCCAGTTATGCAATTCTCGTTATTGACAGATCTTCAAATAGTTGCAGGTGAATGGTTTCTTATGATGATCTTTGCTAATGAATTATAATGAATAAAATATCAATTATATACATCTACTAACTTATTGCTTATATACATCTACTAACTTATTGCTTGACGACTTCTGAAATAGTTTAGATCACAAATACACAGCAAGTGTTTCGCTGTCAGTATTATTTCTCCAATAGATTAGAACAATGTCATTTATATAATCAATGTTTATTCATTCCGATTCAAATCGTCAACAATACCTTGAAGTTAGAGGCGATGCTTCAGAGATCGTTAGTTCATCTCAAGTGACAGAGTCAATACTGTCATTTCTATTCAGCTTGCTCTCACTGTTTGGAAAACAATAACCCCACTATCTTAAGTGAAATAATAGTATTCAACTGTCGGGAATGCTAAATAGTGAATAGTCGACACCCGCATCATTTATGAAATATCTGTTCTTGTACAAAATATAATACAACAAGAACTTACTTATCTATCCCTTAACATGAATTTAAAATGCATGTAACAAACATTAAGTTTTAATCCATTGAATCATTTTGATTTTTTCACTAATCAACAAAAAAAAATAATTTTACGTTCAATGAACTCAAATATTATTTCAATTTAAGTTCAAAATTGGAACTGCTAATGTGAAGAATAATTCAGACAAACGATACACTGGGTACCTGCATATAAAATCATATTTTAACAGAACATCATTTAAGGCGATGGCATACGTAGTAATGCAAAATCATGTAATTTTGGTTTGAAAATTGGTCGCCTAGAAATGTTTCAGATGCTTTAATTAAATGCTGCGAGTAGAATACATCTTGGCCTTTGAAACAATCGAGTATTTTTTAGATAAGTATTTTTATAAGCCCAGAAAAATAATGTATAAGACCTATGAAAACTGCTTTAAAGTTCAAAATCTCCTACTTACGAACCCATTTTCGGTTATGATTTTATTGCATAATGTGGAAAATTAAGTTATTTAAAAAATGATTGAAAAAAAATTAAATATTTATGCCTGAACATCCACAAAATAAAATAAGGATCTTTTTGGCCATGTTTTTTTCTTGCATAAATCAAAACAGGCGGATGGTGTTAAGCGGGAATTTAAACCTTATCGCCATCTACGTAAGGGTTGTTATTGATGGCGACTCAATTTAAAAGTTTACAGGACGTAGTACATCGCCTTAACAGAAAATCATTTAATCTCTTTTGTCAAAATTGGAATTATAATATCCCGTGATTTTCCACGGGTTTGCTCTGGTAATGTAATAAAATGCTGTAGGATAAAAGCACTAAATTAAGCACGTTTATACTGTTTATCAACTCTTGAGAGTACAAACTTTTTTTTGCCAGCGATTGTCTATTTTCTAAAACAACAATTCAAATTACTGAATGATAAATTTTATAACTCTGCTTGAAAAAAACTTTTTTTTAGCTATTTTTTATTATTTACTTCATAATTTTTATGAAAAATAAAAATTAGTGACATTCTTCGTATAACTAATTATACATAACTAATAAAATTGCAAATTTTAATAATTCTAGTGTAAGAAATTGGTGTAAATAGAAAGTATATATTGTTCGAAATAACACTAAGTGCTCAAGACACAAACTCCTAAACTACCCTAGGTTTAGATTTCGTTCTGAAATATGAGACAGAGTTTGACAAAAAAACTTTCAGCTCTGAGTTAACACACTTACAGCGCCAAAGATCTGAAGTATAATTCTTGGAGACTTTTGGTTTTGTTCTGACACTAACTGTTGGCGTCGTGCTCGAGATAAGTTGGGCCTGAGTTCTGAAGAGTCTGCTACGTTATGAACTTAATTGAACGCGCTGAGATCGGTTTAATATCATTTAGAGGGAACAAGGAACAAGAGAAAGGGTGAAAGTGAATAATTTGATTGTTGAGCGTATTTAGCAATCAGATAAACAGTTGAGATATCTTATATACAGGGTTTTAAATAAGAGGAGTTATTTTGAATAGCCCGCTATTTCGGTAGATGTTACTTTTGAAGCTGTCATTTTTTGACATTTTACATTTTGAAACTACGACATTAATAAAAATGGAACGATACACGCTTCAACAACGCATTGAAATGATTAAAATTCACTTTAGTGAATCAAATGCAAATCATCTTGAGTGATGAGGCCCATTTCCGCCTCGGTGGCTTCGTCAACAAGCAAAATTGTCGCATCTGGGGCTCGGAAAACCCAAGAGTTATTGTTGAAAAGCCTCTCTATCCTCAACGTGTGACTTTTTGGTGTGTTTTATGATCCGGCGGAGTCATGGGACCTTATTTTTTCGAAAATGAGGCTGGAGCAACAGTTACGGTGAATGGATTGCGCTATCGAGAGATGATTAATGATTTTTCATAGCCGGAATTGGAGGGGTATTGATTTGGACAACATTTACTTTCAACAAGACGGCGCTACGTGCCACACAAGCAACGAAACCATTGATCTTTTACGATTGAATATCAAAATTACACCTCTTATTGGAAAACTCACTTAGATTTGCTTCAATAAAGTCCATAAAATTTTCGATTTCCGATATTTTCCACCACAAAAAGAATTTTTAGTATGGCTTTGATGAGGTACAGAAAAATAGTCGAAAGGCATTTTTTTGTTAATTTTAAATCGTGAAAAATAGAGTAGTGAGAGTAGAGGAATTGACGCGTAATTGGTTGGAAAGGAAAGTTCGCGAAGTTCCAGGAATACTTGATACAACTACTTGTGAATCACATGGATGAATAATATCGTAAGATGATCCATAGGTAGGAATGAAGGAAGGATAGTATGTTAAGGCAATGCACCAGATCGTGTCAGACATGGAATCGTGTCGCTAAAAATAACACTCCTTATAAAGAAAGTAATAAGGTTTAAATTCCTGCTTAGTCTGCTTCGATTTATGCAAGAAAAAAACAACGCCTAAAAGTGTGTTTTATTTATTTTGCAAAATTCAGACACAAATATTTCAATATTTCACGATAATTTTCTAAAGAACTTAATTTTCCACATTATTAGAAAAAAACCATAATCAAAAGGGGTTCGCAAGTAGGAGATTTTGAAATTTTAAAATGTTTTATATGCATCATACTTATTTTTTTTATCTTATAAATGCTCTACTGTTTCAAATGCCAAAATTTGTTCTACTCTCAATTAAAGCGTTAAAAAAATTCAAACCCAAAACACATGATTTGCTTTATTTTGTAGTGCTTCGCCTCATTATAGTTGTGTGGCATTCCATTATTTATGTTAACCACTTCATACAAATGGCGTCATATTTCATATTGTAGGTTATGTGTAATAAGTAATAAGTGGCGAAAATATTTCAAAGTCACTGGGCACCACCAAACTGCTTTATACTTTGGTATTGGTTCTGAAAGTTTAATATTTCAACATGTTTAATTAGAGAATACATTTATGTTTATAGTGAAATTGTTTTTTTTTTATGAAACATACAGTCATTTATATATTTAGCACAAACAGCAATTATTTACAATATTAGACCAATAATTTTCCATTAATTCTAGTTGTTGATTTAATATTTGCACTTGTACAATATATGTATAAATGACAAAGAAATATAAAGAATAAACATTTTAAGGAAATACAAAATGTTATAAAACAATTAAAAACAGTTGGTAGTAATACTGTTTTCGCATGATTATAATAAAAACAACAAAATAAACTATGATTATGATTATTGAGGATTATTTCACAAAATAAAAAATTATGTTATCCCTTTAATAAGTTGCATTTTATATGTTTTCAAGTTACACTTGAAAATGTCTACATCTCGTAAAGTATTGTGAGTTTTACAGATACGTCCTATTAAAAAGGTTTGCGCATATTTGGCTTTACAGTATGGTGTTCTTAAGTCGTTCTATTTAGTGTTGTGTTCAGGGCAACGAAATGCAATATTTTCTAGCAGATATGATGAATCAACAAGATTGTTCACGACTTTGTATAAGAATAGGGCATCAGAAATTTTTCTGCGATATACAGCGGTAGGGTAAAACCGATGATCACTAAAGCGATACGATAGGTGTTATTGATTTCAACATATTTCTAAAAGTTTGACAAACATATTTGCTTTTGAAAAGCATTAATACAAATCCCCATTTTTTAAACCCGGCTTTTTACAACGCGTTTGTATTCAAATTTACATTTATCATCTCAACTTTTAAAGCCGCGATTTCATTGTATTCCCTCGTCACATATCAACCCGCCACAAAAATGACGGAAACAAACAGCCTGTTTAAATTTTAAACAATAAGATTATTCAAAACTCGAGTGGAACCTCAAACCACCCCGAAACCGCAGTAATGTTCTGCATGGGGAATTTTAAACAAAAAATACAAATATATGTGCTTTATCATACCCGTCACGTATGTAGGTAGGAACCAACGTAGAAAGAATAATGCTGAGCAAAACGTAATGACAGAAATAAAACGGTATGTTATGTCTCCCATCTTGTTTTATTTTATAGTCCTTTTGGCGTTATCATCATTTCGATATTAGGATTTTTTTTTTGTAAAAGCGTTTTGTATAATTTCATCATTTGCTCGGTTTTATTTTTGTTATTTTACGAAAATATTCATGTTATAGTTTCACAAGGCTGTGTTGTACGTATTTTTAATGAAATAATATTAGGCACGTAATGTAAGCAACTTCTTATAACGACTTATTTTTAAATAAGCGCTTTTAGGTTATGTTTAATTGATATTGATAGTAGTATGTACAAATGTTTGTTACATTTTAAAGTGTTAACGTTAATACTCTGAGAGTATTTAGGTACTCGTAGACATGTATATTTGTACATAAGTTATTAGGGTTTACGTATTAAGTTTACAGTAAAAATTGCTATGTCAGTTAATTGTTAATATTTTATTGTAGATAATGTTTTAATATTATGAAGTAGTCTGACGTTGCATGTCAGCGTTAAATATGTAGTCCTAATACAACTATGATGAATTATTTCCCACCTATATAGATAGCTGGCGATGTAATGAATACATCTACACATTAAAATATATATATTTAAAAGTTATTGCACACAACTTAAATAACGTACATTGAATTTAGTATTAGCAAAGGTTACCAAACCTGAAGCATGGTATGGAGTTGATCGAACAAAAATACTTAAAAATAAATGTTAGTTTAGGTTGTGCTGTGTAATCGTTTTTTTCAATTTATCCCGTCGTAGAAATATCAAGCAAAGAACTTCACAATTCATATAATTTATGTTTACATTCGGCAGGATTTCATTATCTTTGACAAATGACATGCCTACTTATACAAATTAAACATTTGAAAGCCTCGCATTCCCCGAATGGTAATAAAATGCCATATTAGGAGTGTAACCGCATGTATCCTGCAGTGCGATTTCCATTGTAATGTCATTCGCCGGGCGGCCGCTTATCATTCATGGCGAGAGATGGCGTTTTGTCACGGCGCGGGCGCTGCCATCTAGCGGGAAAATAAAAATGTAATTTATAAAATGTTTGAGTCCCCCCATTTCAGAATCACGTCAAACGATAGACATAATATTTTGAAAAATAAGAATGATCTTCGAGGGTGAATAATAAATCGTTTTGTTTCGTTCGTGAAGTTTTTACTTGTAGTCTGTGTTGGATGTGTATATTATTTAGTCGTTGGTGTTAGCGATCCAAACTATTGCCGAACATACATATATTTTTTAAGAGTGGTATTAAAAGAGAGAGAAAAATGATTATTTAAAACACTATCATTCTTTGCTCTTCTAAATAAGTGCAAAATTCTTCAGAAGTGAACAGCTTTTTATAACATATTGACGTTAGACCAAAAAACCAAGATAAATAATTACATTAATTAGGTATCAAAAGAAAACTAAAAAACATCATCATGAACAAAATCAATACAATCCTTTCTTAATAGCCTAATTCTAGCAAAGGTATTGATAAAAGTTATATTGAAAAAAAATATATATAGAATACTGGTTTGTATATTTCAATCGTAATTTTTACAAAAATTATTTTTTATTTTTTATTTCTGAAACATTAAATTTTTTAAATCTATATTTTTATATATTACGGCATTTTGTGAAGATTTTTTTGCTAAAACGTAAGTCTTGTATTTTGTACATATGCTAAACACATATAACACTGTATTGTGCAAACTTTGTCCTTACTATAAGAAGAAAATATATAATATATTAAGAAATATATTAAGAAACTCCCTGACGCTTAATGTCAATAAAACAAAATATCTGACATTTTCTAAAACAGCCAGAGGGCAGCCGTCAGAGGACCTTAATCTCAAATTACATTCATGCCAAGGAATTTATCAAAAAAATCAAGGCTTATCATGCCTCTGTCCCACTATAGCACACTCCAAAAGCATCAAATATCTTGGAATTGAAATTGATGATAATCTCCGTTGGAACTCACATATAGATGTAATTACAAAAAAACTAACCAGGTACATATACTTCTTTAGAAACATTCGCAATATCCTCAATATAAACGATATTAAAAAAGTATACTATGCTTTGTGTCAATCACAAATAGAGTACGGAATAACTGGATGGGGGTCTGCCTTGAGCACTCACACAGAGCGGCTCAATATAGCACAAAAAGGAGTATTAAAGACTATACTGAAAGTTCCGCTTAGAACTCCGACAGAAGAAATATTCAAAAACTTCAATGTTTACAATGTACAGAAACTATATTCAAAAAATATTTTATTTAAACTGAAAAAAAACATATCCGAATACTCCACTGCCCAACATAAATACACAACCAGGGCAAAAAGCGAAAATATCCTGATTACTCCCAGTTTGAACACATCCTTTGGACAGAGAAATAATAAATTCCATGCTATAAAATTGTTCAATGCTCTACCAAATGAAACCAAAAAAATAAACGAAATGAGTATATTTAAAACAAAAGTCAAAACATGGCTTAGAGATCAAAATAATAATCAACTTACAAACATTATGAAGACAATTCAAAACTAAATACAAAAATTTAAGAAAAACTACAGGCCGCCTCAGAACAGGAAACCCTAGTGAGGAGGACTGTGAAAAAAATACAAAAAATATACTTATATTATACTTTAAACCTACATAATGTACAAATTTTGCTATTGATATTAATAAAAATAAAAAATAAATTATACTCCTACTTATGTAGATATCTACCAGGTAATCCATATATTATTGAAAGACACCCTATGTTTTTCCTGTAAGGCTGGACAAGTGAACTGCATTATGTGCTTTGCCCATATGATTTTATTTTGCATACATAAGTACCTACCTCGTGGAGAAAAGACACCTGAGCAATTTTTCTTCCTTACTCTATGAACGACACTTTTAAAAATTATAATATTTCTCCACTTTGTCCTGATGCCCGTTTGATGTGGCACTGAATACGAATGAATCAGTCATAATATAAGTGCGGCAAAGAACGGGTAGCTGGGAGGTGCGACACGTGATGTCATAATGGGGATGGGAACCGAACCCCCGAGGTATTGTTAGCATAACCAACCCATTTCCTTTAAGCGCCTAACAGTTCAACGCACAGGAAGTTTTCACTGATTTACCTACTGAAACTTTCTGAATAAAGGAATTTTTATTTATGACATTTCTATGATATAAAAAAAACGTTAAAAATAATGAAATGCGTTAAATGATATTATTGAAATAATTTCCTAAATACTCGTTATATTGCTTCACATGATTTAGTTAAGTACCATTAAAATTTATTGAGAAAAATTAGTATTGCTAATTTATTAAGAATCTCTTAAAATTATTGGTAATGAGGTTAAAAACGGGATTGAAGGCCGTTTCCTGATGAATAAAGTAATAAATAAATATATAACACGTGTTCATGCATCTACATTTGCTTTTACAATGTATAATGACGAATTGCGAAAAAAATAATATTTTTAAGAACACGTGTTCCGACGTCGTGATATACAGTCGCTTGTACTAAAAGTTTATCAATATACCTTTCAATTCATTCGTTAAGGGTCTGCAATCTCCTTTTTAACCGGATCACGAATAACTGTGAAGAGATTTTTAATAAATTAACAATATTTTTATCAGTTTTCTCCGTGTGCAATTAAACGCGATGCACAAATAAAATTCACCTTCAGTAAATTAATGTAGTTCTTATTTATATATAAAACAGGAAAAATGGTTTGGTAAATACATCAAAAAATAAAAACATTTACGTTAATCAACCACGGGAAATGCATAATTCCTACAACAAGAACAATTTTTGCACAGAGACTATAGCTACTCATAAATCGCACCTAAAATATTCAATGCACTAAATGTCCACATCAAAAGATCAAGAACAATGTCTCACTTTACAACCCTTTTCCAAAACACCCAGAAGGCCTTATCTGAAAAGAGACGAGATTCCCATAAGGAATCTATTATTATAAAATATTTTTCTAGTCTTATATACCTACCTTTCTATTTAGTTATCATCTTTTTTTTATTACTTCGCACTTATCTTTTTTTTACTTCATTGAAAGTGATGTTGTTTTTCTGTTTTACTTTTATTTGTTTTTAAGTTTACGTAAAACATCAGATCTTACAGTAGTTTCTAAAAATCGAAGTATATCTGTGAACATTATTAAAAAAGACGATATTATTATTTTTTGCGCATATAATAAAATAGGTATGTTGAAATAGGTATGTTGAAATGGGTATGTAGAAATAGATATGTTGAAATGGGTTTATAGAAATAGGTATGTTGAAATAGGTATGTTGAAATGGGTATATAGAAATAGGTATGTGGAAATATGTATGTTGAAATAGGTATGTGGAAATAGGTATGTTGAAATAGGTATGTTGAAATGGGTATATATAAATAGGTATGTGGAAATAGCTATGTGGAAATAGCTATGTTGAAATAGGTATGTTGAAATAGGTATGTTGAAATAGGTATGTTGAAATGGGTATATAGAAATAGGTATGTTGAAATGGGTATATAGAAATAGGTATGTGGAAATAGGTATGTTGAAATAGGTATGTGGAAATAGGTATGTTGAAATAGGTATGTTGAAATGGGTATATATAAATAGGTATGTGGAAATAGGTATGTTGAAATAGGTATGTTGAAATAGGTATGATGAAATGTACTACAAGCAAACAAACAAATTCCACAACAATCTAACAAGCTCTGTACTACATATATTGAATAAAGAAAATACATTTTTAAATTTTAAAATAATACAATAACTAAGTAAACACCACTTTTAAAGAATTTTACCACGTTTACTAAGTTAGTGTTTTATTTTAATTATAATGTCAAATCATAAAGTATCTGCTTCATGTAAACAAAAAAAAAAAAAAATAACAATTTTTTATGAATTTTACACTGTTTCCGTGAAAAGTACATACACTAAAGTCTTCATATTCAGTTTCTGGGGTAGCTCAAATGTTAATCAATACTTTTTTTATAAATTTAACGTGATACCTGCCACGCAAAAGTCCTAAATGCCTGGAGCCTGTGATATCACATGGTTAAATATTCTGAAATTCTTTGATATTCAAATCATCCCTAAACATTGCCGAATCCATCACATAGACATAGAATATAGAAAACTAGAAGTGGCTTCGATATAAATTTGAATGGAAACAAATGTGCCACTGATTTGGTACCTTTTGGTTCTAGACCATTTTGCACGTGATCTGTCTCTCTTACACTTGCCTGAAATTGTATATCGCCATCCCAAGGCAGTTCTTGTGTTATTCTTTATTCTATGGCTGAGAGTAACTTCCACTCTGGAACGAACAACGTCCAAGCCTAGTGTGAAATCCCGTATTTTTATCGCTTTGGAAATTGGTGAAAAGTTTCATTTTAAGTACGGTAAAATGCCTTAATGCCTAATGGGTACCTAGGTTTGAACAGTGAGAATACTCGGTTTTCGCTATGCACAGTGGGAGCGAATACCGCTTATATCTGAATAGGCCTTTACTTCGAGAGCACAAACACACCCACAATACGCTTTATCATTAAAACTGCCGCAGTATATGTTATTTATTTATAATAAAATATTATTAAAAGTTTTATATTTGGTTTATCAATTAGACTCAAACTCAATAAATCATAGAATAATGTCTCCTGCCTATCAATCACGTAATTCGATGAACTATATCATCTTATCTCCTCTCCTGAATTTCCGCTGGATCGACGAAGACAGCCAGTTAAGATGCTCCAACCACGAGAACAATAGCTGTGTTGATGAACACCATCACATTCGGTCCTTACAGCCTTCGCCAGATTCTCCGTTCAAACCCGTCACTTCATTACAAGAACCACAATGGTTTATTTTTGGCGTAAGTATTGTATTTGCTCACTCAACATCTCAAAGTAATAGAGGGTGTAATAGTGCTGTTTGAAATTCAATCAAACTACGCAATTAATTTTTAAAATAGCGAATTTAAATAAGTACCAAAGTTTTGGTTTTGCTGAATTTAATAAAATTTATTATGTTCAGTGATTATTGGTCACCAGAAATAATTAAATTAATAATAATGGTCACCTTAATTACGCGCCTAAAAATAAGAATTTCATACGAGAACGCGATTGAACATGCCTGAGTTGGCATCGCGTCTGAGTTGCACCCAGGCTTCGTGAGTTGACTTCATCGGCTGGCTAAGTACACCACTATGACACAAGCAACATTTCCGCTTACTGTGATAGTAGTATAAGATTTGCTTATCATTTTCAGGTTATTCGTAACTTTGGAATATTTGTTTTTCTTTTAAAGGTAGTAATAATATTATGTTAGGTTATGTTAGGATAGGTCACTGCGACAACATAATAAACTAAACCGAATACCGTAACTAATATACTGGTGCCCGTAAAATAAAATTTGTGCTGACAATATCTTAATACTAGATGATTTGGTAAATATCCTGCACACCTTTTTTCGATTTTCAACTTCAAAATTGCTGCAAATCATGAGAAAAATTGCTAATAATTCGACATAAAATAACATTTTTAGATCATTGAGTACTTATTTGAATGATTTTCAACAAAATTCTTTCGCAATCATTACACAATGAACATAGAGAAAACTTTAATTCACATAAAAAATTCGAAATTTACAAAAAAGTAAAAATTTTGTGAAAAAATCGACAATTCCAGCATTGTAAACTGAATTCTAAACTTTTACCTGTGACAAAGAATTGTAAACCACACCGACGAAGGGTTGTGGGAGTTGGGAGAGGGGGTGGGTTGGGTGTTCCCCTACAGCCGGAAACACGACATACCAAGCACTTGACATGTTTACAACAACTGAAAGTTACGAAAATAATTAATACTTGTTTCAAAAAAGAAACTATTGTTTTAAAGCAATGGGTGTTTCAGAGCAATTAACTTGATTATATTTTTATGGCTTGATTTTCAATAAATCTTCTTTTTTAATGTATTTTTTGGGAGTTATGAGCATTATTGTTTAGCAGTTTTTTTCTGGAGCTAGAAACAAATAAAATTACTGTTAAAAATCCGTGTTATTTACGGAATAAAGACTAATACTTTGTGGTCTTCGCAGTGATGTCACCCAGTAGGTTTCCACAATTTCGCTAATTAACAAATAAAATTTCTGGAAACGCTCTGTTTATAAATAAATTGGCAGTTATAATATCATTTTTTGTCTTTAATGTTGATTACAACAAAAATATATACATATCAATCAGATAATAGCGGATTCATGGGACTCTAATGTATGCAAAATGTTCTTGTGTTTTGCGACACCTCAACGGTCAGAGAAGGGACATTTTATTCCATCCTCTGCCTACGAACACCTGTGATTTCTGAGGCAAATTTCAATGTCCCACACCAAGTATTAGACATTAGAGTACTATCTACAGAATTTATTTCGCTAATGTTGAGCGGGCTGACATTTTAGGTTGATTTGCACTGTAAAATAGTCACGGCCGTTGTTCCCAACATTTCAATCGATCAATCTGAGGCTCCGATCAGTCAAGCGGTTTTTTCAGTAATTCTCAATTTGACTGTTTCCAAACCTCTGTATCGTTGATAATTCATGGACAATAAATGACATAAAAGTAAAACTTTCAAAATAATGATTGAACAGTTATTACTGCACTTATTATTAATACACATAATTTGTTTTAAGTACTGTAATACGTAAACCGACATTTTATATTTTTAAGTTCATAATAAGTACAATTAACTTTTACTGATGCAGCGAAAGCGCCAAAGAACATTAGTACAAATTTGACTATTGACGTTTCTTATCCAAGTGTTAACGTAAAACCGAGCAACATGGACAAAATACAAACCTTAACCATAAAAAAAAGTTTTATAAACCAGAACTTCACACAGAATAAGAAAATAAATATTGTGGAATTTACAACATTAATCCATTCACGGCATTAAAAATGGCATTTTGGACAATCGAAAACGGTTAAAGAAACCTTGCCATTCAATATTTGGCTATAGCCGCTTGTGTAACCCGGTATTATCGTGCATTACGTCCGCTTTCTATTATAAATATTATCAATTATATCTTCATCTTCGATTTCCATATTTTGATAGTAAAATTGGCAGTAAGCAATACGAAAAATAGTACGTGAACCGAATTACGTTCGACTTTTTATTTTTCACTCTTTTGACACTTCAATCCAGTTGTTTTATTCCTCTAGCTTGATTGGATAGTTACGTTGAGAAGAGCGTTGTGCATTTGAAGAATGTTCAGCCAAAATTTCGGCTTAACAGTTGATACGTATTGAGAACATATTGAGAGCAACGACCGTCAGTAGAATTTGACAGGCACCTTCAATCAAGATGACATTACTTGAGATGACAATGCACTTTTCACGGCGGATTCTTCGAACCGTTATAACCTGGCTAGGTCGTTACAGAGCAGTAGTTAAGATTCATCTTCACTGTGGACTGCGACAACCCTAATTTTTGAATCCTGGCTCCCGGTTTGGCGGAGAACAAACAAAACGATCGGAAACGTAATGACCACTTCAAAATATTATTTTCCCTAAAAAATCCCATCTAATAACATCCGTAAAAAATCATGGGTACATTTTTTTTTTCTGAAGCCGGTTTTTGAATATAACAATTATATTAGATGTAAGTATGCACTGGATGATACTTTTAAGCAAAATTGTAAGTGTATGCCTAATTATCTAGCAACTGATCAACCCTTAAAGTTTCGTCATCCCCTCTTATCGATAACATTTGTTTCAGCTTACGGCTTGTCAAAAGAACTTTACAAAAATATTTGAATTACTGACTAAGTAGCCTGTTGTTTGAGAAAGCTTTCCATATTAATTATTCAAAAGCTTTCCCAGTGTTTTTATTGCGGATGGAAATTTCCCTTTGTAACGGAGTACAGGCCGTTATATTTTTTCCGCATAATTAACACGGAGTCTTTAATATGGATATCACATTCAAAGTATTCATAAATATAACGAGGCCATTTTAGGTGGTTGACTTGGTTGACGTACAACAGAGGTTAAATATTATGCTAACTTCTATTTGTAAGGCATGCATTAATCATTGAAGCAAGAACTATATAGGGTCATGTAACGTCAAGATTATTACTGAGACGACAGACATTAGAATAAGAAATCAAAGTTATAAATTACAAGGTATCTGCAGAAATCGTTTGAAAGCATGTTATTTTATCAAATAGTAAACAGTTGTCACGCTTAATAATAATGACTATATAATTGAATAATAATTTAAAAGAAAAACTTTGATCAGAAACTGGGATGGCTCGAGATATTGGCTTTTCTTTAAGCAATTTATAAACATTCATCTGGTTTTACAATAAGCCTGCAGGACAAAAGAGCTTAAGGAGGTCTTAAGATCTAGGTGACTGGACGATGTAAAGGCAAAGACTCCACGATGAGGGAAATCAAAATGTGGAGGAACGGCAGGAGTTACCGATGAAAGGGAAAGCTCTTCCTCGACTATGACTCTCCAAGGTTTGTTGGTTTAAGTTACAATATTGTCAGCAAGTCAGTGAAATAGTAAATGGAGTGATAATGCTCAAGTCAAAATTGTAGCCATGTTTGAAAGTACCTTTTTATTCCACCAGAGTGCATGAGCGTTGTCTGTTGCGTGCTGTCAAGTCTGAGTAATAAACACTACGCGAAGTCTACTGTTCACAAAACTAGATGTATTATTACAGTTATTGTAGCGGGCAGAATTATATAAATTTATTTAAAATTATCGTCGTTAATGCTATAATTTATGAATATATTGAAATAAAATTACTGTATGGCTGCTCGTGTGATGATCGTTTGACTTCATCCTTATCTTTATAATCCTAGACGTTAACCACTAACTAAATAGTTAAATAGTGGGATTGCTGGTTTTATAACGACTCGGCGTGTACGCGTCAGAGTGGAGTTAAGAAGGTGGTTGTAGCTAGTGGAAGGTAGCAGTAGGTGGTAGCAGTAGCGAATGTGGAATTAAATTAGCATATTAATTGAATATTTGTACCGAAGTTCTGCTGTATGCACGAAAGTCGCCGCCGTGCAGAGTCGCCGTTTAGACACTTTGAATATCTTAATTAATCACTACCACTATTTTTTTAACACACCCAATGTTTTGGGTATCATTAAAAACTGTAAATTTAGAGAGCACATGCAAGGACAAATGTTAAACTTTTATTTTCTCGTGCAAAAGAGTTAGTTAATTTTAGAATTTTTGTGTTATCGCGTGTTAACACTCTTTATAACAGAATTTGTTTTCATAAAAACTAATTTCGGTTGCCGCTCTGTCTGTAACTCTGGTACAATAAACTCTAGAACTTTTGATTTTAAATTAAGGTATCCGGGCAACTCCGGACAGTGGCAATTCAACAAACTTGAAAAATGAGAAAAATCTAAGAAAAGTGATGGAAAAAAACTAGGTTACATTAAGCTTGGCTGATAGACTTTTTTTAAAGAAAGACAAACATTCCCGAGTTACTAATATCTTGACAATATTTAAAAATCTCTTACTGCCACCACAGTACGCGGAAAAATGCCTTTTGTGTTGTGATGGAGCACTTTGATTTGAACTTTGAACAAGCCAAATAATTGAACACACGACTTTCATTTTCAAAGTTGGAACAAATTAGTCGACAATTTAACCATCCCATTTAGATGAGTAACGAAGCGAAAAAAAACGGTATCATTTTTAACCTCCAATTAGTCCAATTAGACCTTGTTCGATAACGGTGGAACACGTTTCGACGAGATAGATGACTATTATAAGTAAAGGTGAGCAATAGTTTATCACGTAAGACGTTGACTTTTATGAGATGAGTTCGATTCCTACAACGCGTACCGACTTACTTATTTTACAAAACTACTTTTTTTTATTAAATTGTTTTTTTTTTATGTGAATGCCGCACAAGATTTCCAACAACTCCCAACCGTCTGGAGCCAGTGAAACTATGGCATCTCCGATTGGAATTTACTGTGAGGCTGAAGGTAGTGGGAAGGTAAATGGGAGAGAATGGTTGGGAGCACCTGCCTAAACAGATCCGGTCACCAAACACGGCTAAAGCCATAGCAAACAACTTTTCAAATAAGAATTGTGTTATTACACCAGTGTTTATTTAAGCCGACTCCGTTTCTTACGAAAATAAGGACGTATAATAAATATTCTAGTAAACCTATAGCTAGTTTGATAAATGAACAAAAAAATATAATTCGCTCGCCACTCCCAGATATGTCTAAGCCGTGTCAAATTATTATAGAGCACTAAAATACAAGTTGGTAAAATAATAATTCAGGAAGAAAAACCCCCGAGTCATTAAAATTATTCACTTGGAATCACCTTACCGACCCAAATTAAAAAATAAAAAAAACAATAATTGGGGGAAGCTTAAGGGTAATTATCAATATCCATTAATAATTTTCGATATTTTACTCAGAAATCAATAAAATCAGTAAAAGATCAATGGTTTCGTTGCTTGTGTGGCACATAGCGCTATCTTGTTGAAAGTAAACGTTGTCCAGATCAATACCATCCAATCCCGGCCATAAAAATTCATTTATCATCTCTCGATAGCGCAATCTATTCACCGTAACTGTTGCTCCAGCCTCATTTTCTAAAAAGTAAGGTCCAATGACTCCGTCGAACCATAAACCGCACCAAACAGTCGCACGTTGAGGATAAATAGGCTTTTCAACAATAACTCTTGGGTTTTCCGAGCCCCAGATGCCGGGTTTTCCGAGCCCCAGAATTTCGCTTGTTGACGAAGCCACCGAGGTGGAAATGGGCCTCATCACTCAAGATGATTTGCATTTGATTCACTCAAATGAATTTTAATAATTTCAATGCGTTTTTGAAGCGTATATCGTTCCATTTTTATTAATGGCGTAGTTTCTTCTTGTCAAATATCAAAAAAATGACAGCTTCAAAAGTAACATCTACCGAAATAACAGGCTATTCAAAATAACACCTTTTATTGGAAAACCCTGTAGTATAAAATAAAGTCGCCATACGTGTCTGTCTGTTTGTGCGCTTAGTTCTTCTAAACTACGCAACTGATTTTGATAAAGTTTTCAATATCATATGAAGAATTTCTTCCGAAAGGTTTATGTATATAATACATTCATATTTTATTTACAGAAAGTAGAGAAAAGTCGATGTTTTGTAATAAAGTTGTAATATATATTTTTTCTTACGCTGGTTAAACCTTACGAGATATATCAAAATAATGTACTACGAAATTGTACATCTTAAAAAGGCCTACAGAAAAGCCTTTCTGACCAATATAATATTAATCCTTTTCTTATTAAATATAGTAGTTACGTTGGGTATTTAAAGTAGAACAAAATTTTCTTTTACAGCATATCATTTAAATGAATATCTTAGATGATATCATAAATTTAAAATTAGGCGCAATATAAAAAGCAACTTTAACCGATTAAATTCTCCATCCATTTACCTAGTTCTTATCCATTTACTCATTTTAGATACATTTAGCTTAAAATGTAGATAAACATTGTTTTAATATCTTAGAAGATATGGCAATTTGACAAATCACTCGCAACACCCGTGCGAAGCCGGTGCAGGTCACTAGTTATCTATATAGAAATGATTTAAATACATCGTTTATAAGTTTAATTATTAGTAAAATATAAGAAAGAAAAAATGTTGAATATATGAAAGAAAAACTTCAAATTAATGAAATCGATTCTGACTCTTATTTAAAGACTTCATTTTAAACGAATTAATGGCATTAAATTATGAATTAAACCTACCTCTACGCCATTGTTTTCCAAGCTAACACTTACTATCATAGATACATGGTTAGAATTTGAGGAATAATATTATCAGTAGTGCTTGGATGTGAGACGAACAGAACAGACATAAGCCTTTCCTTAACACCGCTGGTGCTTACTCAGCGATGAGAGTTGCCATTCTCCTGTCATTTTACCCACCCAGCTGTTTAATTTTAATACAATAACCCGGGGGAGGAAAGTTTGCAGGGACTTTATGGGTGCTAGGGGTGGAGGCAGACTCGGCAGGTGAGATGTGTGAGCGCCTTGAGTGTTTATTATAATTGTATTTATAATTAATTGATTCAATGATGAATTGGAGAGACGGGAGACATTTATACGTGTTGGATAAAATTAGTTCTGTGTACTGGAAAACGTATTTAGTCATGCAGGCTGTTACTTTAAGAAAGTTGTGCGAAAAATATATGAGGAACTCAATAAATGAGTATTAATAAAAGAGCACTACGTGTAGCGCTGTACAAAAACCAATGTTCACTAAAATGCTAATAAAAATAGAATATACTGGATTGGCGACAGCCGGCTGCCTGGGTGGTGCAATTTCGTAAGATTGCTGACGAAATGGTCGAGTTCAACAGAGGGCCTTTCAAAAATTCTGTTCTCTATGTAGTTTCTGTAGTATTTTTTCCTTCAAAATTTTCTTTATACTTTTTTTGTCGGTACTAAAATCATGTATTTTTGGTTAGATAATTATTTTTTTGGTACCTGTATTGGTATCTGTTTGTTTCTTAAGAAGTAGAAATTTAGATATTCTAAACATTGAGCACAATTCATCAACACCTGTATACTTTTTACCTCTGAGTTCAATCAGTATTTAAGGAATTTATGTTCAGAAATCACAATCATAAAAGTTGTTTCTCAAATAAACCAAACCACCTTTCCTGAATAAATAATTTAAGTTGCAATGCCAGTACTCCGGAGTTTATAGAATTTTCCGTGACCTGAGGTCGTTGTTGTTAGTGTAAGGTCCCAGACCGGAAGTGGCCGGTCGCTACGGACACCGGAAGTTCTGCTACAAAGATGGCGATTATAAATGGCGTCCTCGATTTTCGAATTTAGAGCTTTATAGAGACATAAACAAAAGAAAGGGAGTTTGTCATTCCCAGTTAGCGACCTAAAGGTGTGATAACGTTTATTTATTACAGGTATTTCGGTTCGCAGTGGGTTTAGGGAAAAATTATTACGGCATCATTTATTGCTTTTGATTTAATTCACTTTTGAAAAAACTTTCTTTGTTAATTTTCTTTTAAAATTAATCATTTTGAACCACTTTTAAACAAACAATGTTATATTTATTGGAGTCGCAATGTCACTTGATAAAAAATGGATGTTTATTTTGTAAGGTAGTTAGTTAAAAAATTCTAATTGGGAAATGTTATCTGTAAAAAACAATGGTTTTATCTAAATATCTGATCTCTTCCGCAAGGGAAAACTTTGTAGGATTTGCAAATTTATCTCTATATATAAGTAAATTGTTAAAGAAATACAATTAAGAATTCTTGGACGTTTTTAAATTATGTTTATCGTGCAAAATCCGTAGTTAGTAGGCTAGAAACTTTATTTTACGACTGGAGGTTGCGGAAGGCATTTCCACCCCGTGCCAACATAATGCTGTCGCTGATTTTTGTCAATATCAGGTTAAGGGCTGCGATGATTTCCTAGTCGGAAGGATTTCAGATATACTCAAAATTACCTAAGTAAAGTAATAAAATAGTACCTAACTCATGTTTTTATACAAGAGAATATATTGTTATTTTTTCATTAGTTTATCTGTCATTTCGGAAAAAGCAAGTTAACAATGTTTTGCATATCCATTATGCGCTGAAATACACAAAAATATTTACCTTGTTGTATTAGTGTGCCTACGTTAAATGTTAGATTGTCTTTAATGTAGCAATTATTAAGATTTGAGAGAATCTCATAAATATTACATGTTTGAACTTGTGTTCGACCTTCATGTAGGATGGCAGGAGATTATTTAAACTAAAAAGACACATTATATACAATTTGATTTCATACTTATGTACAATCTTCAAATAAATAAAAAATGTTTGGTTATAAAAATGTACGACGTTAAAAATATCTTTCAATAAATAAGATTCTCAGGGGGTTAAGATAACCCTTAAATGCGTTTCAATGTTGAACGGTTGGTTAATCAGTTAATACCATTTCACAGCAGAATTAACCCTTCAGGTCGAGTTAGCGCCCACTCGAAAGCCTCGTACTAATCAATAGAGATGTGTCTAATTATTATTCTTGTTTAATCTTCCAGACTGCTGAAGACTAAGAGGATATACACCGCGAAACTTTGCCAAGTGTCTCTTTTCGTCAGTTTTGTAACCATCAGTGACTAGATAACTTTAAGTTAAGTGAGGTTTATCGATAGTGACTTTCAAATATTTTTAGGCCCCTTGCCCGCTCTTCAATTTTATTCAACACCACTAGGGGGGGCCCCTACATAAATAATATGTAAACAACATTTCTGGTTTATATTAATTTACTTCATATGTATATTATAAGCTGTTTGATCCTTACAGATAAATAATGAAATGTCGTACCGTATCCATATAAAATGGAACTCGTTCAATATATCAATCAGAAAGCGCTGCTGACGAAAATTTTACTAGGCCAAAGGACAAATCAATAAATCATGTTAAATCTTATCATTCTATTATCAGAGGAACTTTTAAGTTTTGTTTGCCCGACAAGCTTTTGACGACATTTGACGGACTCCATGGTTGAAAAAATTTCGGCAAGTCGGTTTTTCGGTCGGCAAGTTCCAGAGTGAAAGATACTCTACGGATCACGCTGGTGTAAGAGCACAGAAATGGCTTTAGCCTTGTTTTGTGACCAAATACTTCCCCAACTTCCATTTCCTCATTTCCTTCCCCTCCCTTCTGCCTTACAACATACCCCAATTGGGGAAGCTATAATCTCACTGACTCCGGATGGTTGGGAGTAGTAGGGACTCTTGTGCGATTTTCTGAACGGGTGGGCGATATCTATTAAGTCTAATTAAACATGTACATTAGGTTTTTCTTCGACACAGTGTTTTCACTTGTGTCGAAGAAAATTTCTTGTGGATAAACCAAGGGGTTTTTTCCTTATGTTCTAATCCATGCTTGTCTTCTTCGAGTCACCTTTAATATCAGAGGTTGGCTATCAATCACCATGGCAATCTTCACTTTACCTAGTACAGGCTGGATCAACTCCGTTTGTAGTCATTTCCATTTACGCTATCTCATTTTTATGAGCTAGCGTAAATGGAAGTGATAAAGATCAAGAAATTTTCTTTTCAATTAAAGACAATTTTCGCATGTTTTGCTTTTCTATAAAGACCCCCTTTACTCTTAGTAACTTTAGTATTTTTTTTAATAATGCTTTTTAATTCTTCATACAAGGTATATTTACATAATTGTAAATTGCGATACTGTTGGTCTCCATTTAACCTAACGTTTACTTTGGAGTATGGCTTGTATTAAAAAAGTGCTCAGAACTTTACAAAACACATAACAAACACCTTTAGGGCCCTGACATTTGTCGCACCGCCTATTACGTCAAGTAATGTATGTTTGACATTAGTTTAACGAGCATAAAAGATTGGACCCATTTCACCTTTGAGTATTTCATAACAAACGTTTTCTCCCCGTTTATAGCGCATAGCGGAAAATATAGTCAGGCTGTCAAAAATAAGCCTCTACTAAAAATAATAATTTGCCTTTAATATGGAGTAAAATGTTATACCCTTAGTGCAGCCTTTAAAATTTAATAAATGTTGGAAATTCATTAGAAGGGAAGACCATCAATATTGAAAAGTGGAATCAAATATCTAATTTTAAACCGCATCTATTTATGACATTTTTTAAAATGCCCTGATTTAAGAAAGGGTAAATAGTGTAATGAACGTATTTCTAAATGTATAAAAGAGGCATTCGTGTATGAAAGAGATAGTATGATTAGGCTGACACGTATAAATGGGTATGTCTGCTTTAGTATCATGTCTTTTTACCAGTGGCTTTGTTCTAAGTAACATGTACCAGTAGTGCGACAATAAAGTTTAAATAATGTACCCACCCTTTGTATTATTCAAAGTCAGCCCTCATCTGGTATACGAGTAGATCTCACTAAATCTATACAAGAATGAATAAACCTAAGTATTACCAGGGGAACCAGTCCACCACAAGTTGGTGCAGTTAAGAACACCACAAATAGAAATATGCAAAATAAAATTAAAAACAAATACATAATACAATTAAAGGAACAACGATTCTACATTTTCTACAATAGTAAGGGCTTTATAATCATCTCTACCAGTAGAGCTAGTTTTGAGTATAACCAAATATAAAAAAATTCAATATTTTCATTTCGATTTTAGAAAAATTTTGACGTTTTAGAAAAAATAACTGTTTTTTTATGCACTTTATGATGTTTTTTGTTTTTTAAATTAATTAATAGGAAATGGGTAAATAATCGAAAGTTTTTTTTTTAATCATTCCTTTTAAAATAATACAAAAATCTCATTAATTTAATAACTTTAAAAAATCGCAAATTGTAAAATGCAATATAAAATAATTATCATGCTATTAATCAGTTATGAAAACCCCAACAATTGAAATGTCAAAATGAAACATCTCAGGGATCAAAGCATCATTACGTCAAGCGCCTCCCGAAGCCCGGGAATGCCCCGACAAAGGCCCCGCCCCGGGGCCTACAGGGCCTAAAGGGCACAGAGCGTTTTGTGGAAGACAAAAGCCTTTGTGTAGAATACTAGTCCTTCCGTCACCAGGTATTGTGAGTAAATCCTTTCCTAGATCCCGAGAATTTTCCTAGCGTATGATTTATTCAGAATTTAAACCCAGCGCCTAATGCATAAGAAAAACACAGTGGTTTTTCAAATGTTAAAGAGACTTCAGCACTCATTTTCATCAAAGTTTTAAAGATTTCCAAGACATTTCTTTCAGAGTAAAAAAGTTTAAAAAATTGGTGAGATCGGGATTTTTAAATGGCTTGTTCATCACACAGATTTTGAAATAGTGTAATTAATTTCACATGATTTTACCTTTCACAAATTTCTATAAGATATATGTAGCAAAAAATATGGGGTCATGTCTTCATCAGAGCTGATTGAATATTAGAAAGCTTCATAACTCACTATTATTATTTTTTTCACTTGGACACCTCGAAATAATTGCGTTTATATAAAAACTCCAGTTAAAACATTGCAAATTTCGTGACGCCGGAACTTGGTGTTTAAGAACTTTTGGTATTTTATACATCACAAACAGATTTAACAACTTTATAGTTAAAATTATAGAGGTGTGTTTTATAATTTTTAGGTTTGCAATTATTTGTGATACCAAAGAAAATGCCACCATTTTTTACAACTTGAAAATACGTGCGTAATTTATTTTTTTGTAATGTTTTTCGTACATTTTTTTATTTTTTTTTATTTATTTAATATTTGTATGTTTTTTTACAATAAATATACAATTTATAAATATTATACAGTGTTATAAAGGTAAATAATAATAGCTTTTCCTCACCATAAAGAGACGAGGCTCTTGTGTTTGGTGAGTGAATCCTAGCTCAATTATATGGAATCATGTGAGTGAGTAAATAATATATTTGCAAAACCAAAGGGATAAGTAAGAAATAGGCAAGATTTATCAATAATACAGTTTCAAGATATGAAGGAAATAATAATAAGAGTAAGATATGGACTTTTATAGTAGTTTTAGGGAATTTTTTAATTTTATTTTAAATTCCTGAATATCTTCAATATTTTTTAGATATAATGGAAGGATGTTAAAATATGTTATACCTAGATAGAGATAGGTATTTTGTGTGAGCTTTGTATTAAGTTTTGGGATTTTGATAGTTTTTTGATATCTTGCTGATGAATTGAATTGTAAGTTAATTAACTGTATTTCTTTATAAATTTGTAGAATTGAATATTTTTTATATATATTGTCTATTGTGGGTACATTGAATATTGAAAAGAGAATCTCAGTAGAAAATTTGGATGGTTTTTTCAATATTACTTTAATTATCTATATACATACACCGTGTTTAATTAATACACTTTCCATTTATACATTTTCAACAAAACCTTTTATGTTTTATTATATGTTTTTGTTAAAAATAGCATTTTGAACGGAAGCATCCAGAATTCCATTACTAGGCGTGTTTTGAGAAACTTTCTTTACAATTTACCTCAAAGCTTATGATACGCAAAAATTAAACCAAATATTCAATACAAACATGCAAAACCTAGAACTAAAAATTCTCAAAAATGCAACAGACATCTTTTACTTTTATGTCACAAGCATATATTTTTTACATTAGCTCCACAAAGGAGCTCCATACCTATGTCATATTTGGGGTGCTGTGTGTTGGTTTTTTTAAGGAAAGGAAGAAGAGGAAGGAGAGGAAGATCTGAGAAGGACAAAAGTATAAGGGGTGGGTAAGAAACTGGGGGTCAGCTGTTTCCAGAAGTGACGGACGTTTGAATTCATCCCACTGTGGTGCAAATCGATGGGTTGAGAGAGTCACGCTAGAGAGTTCAAAATATCTCCCTCAACCAGTCTCATCAAATTTGGCCGGCCACACAGTAGGTGTGAAGACGCTTCTACCATCAATAAATACCTGGACAATCCACACTCCATGAACCCTGGCACCCCTGCTAAGTCACCAATTGTAGCGAAACACTTGGGATGACCTATGGCAGAGGTTTAATGATCATCATACAGAAAAAAGGGCTAAAAATACCTAAAATAACAAATAAGTATCGAAGCCGAACGCTGGAGTACTGTGTACCAGTGATTTTTAATAAGCTCAAAAATAAATTTGCTTTTGGAGAAAATAAGAGTTTATGCATGAAAACTGTAAAGATGTGGCTTATAAATGAAAAATCTGTTAATCTATAAAAATAGAGTAAACAAAGAAGAAAAGGAAAGACATTATTTGAAAGTTTTAATTCTAATATAAATGATTTTTCACTTACAAGCTTTTGATTCCAGAAAAAAAAAACATTTTTCGCTTAGTTAACTAGAATTTTAATTCTATTGCATTGTGCTACAGTACGATGTTATTCACTTTCAATGTGTGTTATCGTATTGTCTTACTTTTAAATGTGTGTTATCTGTGTGTTATATTGTCTTGTACTTTTGAATGTACGTTATCGTATTGTCATTCAAAGTTTTAGTGTAGTTGGGACGCTTTAGTGAGTTCTATGATTGTATGAAAGAGTCTGTTATTTATTTTATATAACGGGAGACTTATATTGTATTATAATTGTATATTGAGATAGAACCTGCAGACAAGCAGCCATATGGCAGCTTCGCGGAACTATCTATACTCCATTGTGGACTGCTAAATTAAAACCCTGTGCAAAGTCAAACGAAAAAAAAAAAAATCATCATCATCGTCATCCAATTAATGATCCCCGGGGCAGCGGTACCCATACCCTCCTCCCAAATTGAAATATGTACGACATCAGACAAGGAATCAATGATCTAATTGGAAATTATCAACATGGTGAGATTGTTGAAACATTTTTTTTTATAAACAATAAGAGAAAAGCATTTCTTTATTTTATTTTTAAACGTTTCTGTCAAGCAATTCTTTACAAATAAAATATCATCGCTGTGGTCTAAGAATGAGCCATAATGAATGTCATTCGTATGAAATCACTAGTTGCAAGTCACTAGCTATTTATAAGTATTAAAGGTGAATACGACTAGTAATACTTTGTTGTAAGTAATTTGCAGATCTATGTTGTAACAATATATGATTTTTTATAGATCTTAATTGTAGAAAATCTTAGCTCTAAATAATATAAGTGATAAGTTATAGGTAAGATAAATAAAATTGTCAAATTTTCTTACGGTGATTTTTCCGCTAAAACGGTGCTGTGAAAATAGGGATTTATTATCATTGTTATTATCATGATTGCCTAGAAAAAAAATGTTTTGTGTTTCGCCACAGACGTGGGAAAATTGTGCAAATTTAAAGAATAAATAAATAGAAAATAAGTTGTGAATTTTATTGTGTGTCCCATAAGCTGTAACTGTAACCAATACAAATGATGGTACGAGTAGCTAATTTAAATACTTTAATATATTTATCAATTTAAATGTTATTTATTTTCATTTGAAAAAAGTCATGCACGTAGGTCTCCGTTACTATAGACCGCACGCCATTAGTGAAAGAACCTTAAATTTCAGATTTTGGTAAAATAGCAAATGATTGATGTACCAAGCATTTAGGTCAGAAGCTTATCAGAAACTTATAATTTACTTTTTATAACGCTAATCGCGGACGCGATCGCGATTAATTACCACGAAATGTCTTTATCAGGTGTTGACTCCACGGTTTCCACGCCGAAAGTTCACTTTCCATACCGTTAATGAGTTCACATACCCTTGGAGTGGTTGCCTACAACCTACTCCATCATAATTATGTGACTAGTTTCTTGGGGTTGGCAATACACCCTTCCTCTTCTCTCCGCTCTTCGCCGGGCTGTCATCCTGGCGGACGTTCGTGCGGGGAGCTTAATTTTTAATTAAAAGCTTTCGAAATGTCAAAGTCATTCATAAAGCTTATTCAGACGAAATTATGGTCTCTACATAATGTAAAGACAATGTCGGTGACCGTGGTAAAAGGTGAATGTGTATTTAGGAAAGTGTAATGTTCATAATTTATTTCAATTTGACTGAACGACTTTTAAGGCCTTTTAATAAAGGGTTGAGATTCATTTATCAAAGCTGCGTCATTTATAAGTAAAACCACTTTCTATTCAAATTATATAATATATACCCATATGAGAGTTCTCTCACCTTGTAATAACATCATTTTAGACGAGAAAAATATTTTCAAAGTTCTTAAAAGTTAACTCATAAAAAAACGTTTTTTTTAATATTTATTAATTTTATTTTAGCCATTTGTACATTTTACAAATGTCTTATTTATTATTAATTTCATACACACATTTTAATTATTTACACTATTTTCTTTTGACAAATATGGCTCCTACATATATTTTAAAGTGTCATTGAAAACTTAAAAAAAATGTTTTGATTGAGTAGTGAACCTTCCTACCCAGGAAATGGAGTCGACAACTCTACCATTCTCGCCAAGTTCTGATTGGGTAGGACCGATATTTATTTCCGCTTTCAAGTTTTGCATTCATTCATTCCTGAAAACAAATGTGAATTCAAATAGAAGTAGTAGTAATATAACGTGAGATGACAATGCAATTCTCTTCATTTAATTATGTATTTATGTAATTTAAGTGGTGTAAAAGGGTGTTGATACAATTATTATTATCAGTGAAGATTTACATGCAGGGTCTTAAGGAACGTACTAAACTTACTTAACAAGTGATTCCTGACAGAAAATGAAACTTTTATATACGGTGTTGGATTTATTATTCAATTGAAAATATTAAAAATCAGTAGGGTTGGTTTGGGTGGTCGCGTGATTTCTTTGCTGGGTGACCAGTGACGACATGTGAAAGAAAAAAAAATATTATTTAAAAAAAAAAACATAACTGTCACCGGAGACAATTTCAAGTTAATTTTCTACCCCGTATAATATCAGGAATCACTGGTTAAAGTAAGGTCGAGTACGTTCCTTAAGCACCCTGTATAATGAATTTAGTTTGAGCCATTGACTTCCGAGTTTGAGCACACTGTCATACTTGGTAAAGTTTTTAAACCATTACAATTTTTTCTTTGTCTTTCTCAATGTTGCATGGAAAAATTTTCAAAATAGCTAACAGTTAACATAAAAAACAATTTACAAATTTTATTAACTACTTATTCAACACAATGTGTAATATTATTTATTTTCGATATAGTAAAACAGTAATATAGTCTTCTAACCCACTGACTTCTGCACAGTGGCTATTTTACCCCTTTAAACAAAACCCTGCGTAGAGCTTTCCGCTCATTGTTTGGAGTTTGCAGTCCATCACAATCGCCTGGCCATCAGTGTGAAATCGCTTCCGTTACCCTCACAGCCACTGGCCATTCGTGGTTTAAACCCACAAAGAAGTTTCTGCCTTATTTGCCCGCAACCCCTAATTTCCACCCCTCGGGGTTCGGAACCATCAATTTGGGGTTGTCAGGTTTTAATAACCCCCAGGATCCGCGCACACCAATTTATTCTCAAAGCAATTATATTAGCGATTAAGCGTAATGATACGCATTATAATTTACGCTTTGGCATTATTTTAATGAACGGATAACGGTTGTATTAAAATATTAATAACACAATGCTGTTACACGGAATAATAATGGCTTCATCTTCTCGTTCATTGAAACTGTTATTTTCTGAAATATTAAGGAAAAATAGTTTTTAAAAACATCATCGAAACACTTTCTTCAGCAATATTGTTGCTACGGGAGTTTGAACTCCACAAAAAATTCCACAAACCCTGCGATAATTCTTAATCACTACGCCATCGAGACAATCTTTTTACTCAATAAAAAGTTTTAATTTTGGCTCTAAATAAAAAACGATTTACTCTAAACAAAAAAAGATTTACTTCTGCATGTATTCGAAGACATGTTTGTGCCGAAGCTGGTTTGCGTATTCGTATAAATAAAATAATTTACCCTCCCAAAAAGCTACAGTGTTTTATTGTGTACATTCTATTCAGTTGTTTTGTTCTTCTGTTTGATGCAATTAACTTGCATAGCTTAATTAAATTCCATATCTCTTAACATAACTGTTGGTTATATACGAAATTCTACAATGTGTCCGACACCAAGAAAATTGCCGAAATAATAAGTCCTTAGTTAATCAGTAATAAACTGATAAAATATATTTTATCTTTATCTCTTTCATACCGTACAAAAATTCTCAACTTATAAGTTGAGAATTTGTAAATTATACAGTCAATATAATTTATAATTTTTTTGACTGTATAATTATTTATTTTGACTGTATAATTTATCAACTGTAAATTATACAGTCTCACGTCACAACTTTACGCCACAACTGTTTTCGAACCCGTCATGACATCTGACAAAACTTTTGTAAGCCAGAATACTGCATTTTGTCGGCGAATAAAAAATTCGTGTATACATAACAACTATCCGTGACATTTTTGCATTTAATATAAGAAATAAACAAATCTGGAATGCTGTTCGCTTGGCGCCGAGGCCTTATTCGGTGGAGGCTTCTTAAGCGTGACGGAAGTTCCGCCGGCAGAGCCTCTCCGGAAGCGGATGTCCTGTTGAAGAAATTATGTTTCTCGTCACGTCGCTAGGTGGAGTTTCAAAATATCCCGTTCCGTATAAGAAAAATGTTTTATGAGATTTCATATCCTTAGAATTAATTTGTACGATTTCTCTTGCTTTGCTTTGATAAATTCACCGGAATGAAGAAGTTAGTCAAACAGTAAGATTAAATAGTCGTTTAAAACCTTTTATTTTAATAGCCGACTTGCCCAGTATATTGCTACTGAACTTTTAAAAGAACACACATTAATAAATTTTATTTCATTTATTTGTGCTATTTTACAATCTATTCATTAAAAATTATATATCTATCATGCTAAGCTTAAAGATTACAGGTCAAAAACAAAAACTTTTCAGGAGAGCGTTTAAATTTATACTATGATTTATACTATTGGGTGATTATGTGAAATGATGATTATTAATGATCATTGAAATATATTTTTATTTTGATACCGCGTAAAGATACTGTGAGAATGAGCTGAAGAATGAACTTGTCAGTTACTTCCAAACCTTCCTCTTTTTCATTTCCACCCACTACCTTCAGCCTCACAACATACCCCGATTGGGAATGCCATAGTGTCACTAGCTCCAAGTGATTGGAAGCGGTTGGTACTGTTGTATATAATACAGTTGAAAAAATGGATTATAATTTACCTACCTCACTCAATTTCAGCATCACTACGCCAAGCGGTTCGTTAAAGAATGAATATTCAGATCCAGCGCAAAGACAGCGGTGCAAACCTTTGCCTTTTACTTTAGAAAACTTTCCACAATACAATCTTCAATCTTCCTGTTACCAAAATCACGTGATTTGATGGGATGAAATGATACCCAGATTTCATGTTAGGGCAAGTCTATTAATTTGAATGTCTATGATTGGAATTATGTCTATCGTTGTATTTTTTATAAACTTTATAAACAAATCACCTGGATGTAGGCTTGTGCATATTCAGGTTGTTAGTTCCAAATTATGTATATAGTAAATTGTATGCCGAATAAAGTAATATAAAAAAGGTTTGCTGTAATTCTTCTTCATTTAACACCACTACCTTATAACATGTATAATTATTGTATTTACAAATCGAATCATAAAAGTATATGACAAAAAAATTGCGCAGAATTTGTGACGCAAAAAAAATATTTGCATACCAATTTGCAGTGCCTTTTTTTACTTCATAATTTAATCATCCGATTAGCGATCTAGAGATAGAATAAAATTGCAAAACATTTTCTCCAAACACAAGCTAAATTTACCCAAGTAAAATATAAACAACGTAATAATATATCCGCGTCCGCTCCATGTCACAGTGCGGCCTCTTGACGACACGAGCCATGCGACAACGGCACGCAAATCTCAGCCTATTCTAGAGCAAAAGCCTTAACAAACCTTAACATTGTGCGCGATTTAAAGCTTTAGTTTGAAGCTTCAAGTTCGTGGAAACTTCGCGAATAGCTTATACCGTTTTGTAGGCGATTAACGCGACCAGATAAGCGGCGAGTAAATGAAGTAGCATGAACGTAATAGCGGACAGCACGCTCTACTCAAGAAAATAAATACAACACTGCTTAGTAGAGAATGAGGGGTAGGTACTGGTTTAGTAGGAAAAGGTTCTACAGACTGGTTAGGGGTAGGTAATGCGTACTGGCTTCAGTTAGGTACCCTCACAGAAAGGGTGAAGCGACGGATTTAAATTGTTAATTTAATTAGGCAACACTTTGTTCTGTCAATTTGTTTGTTGGAGTTATTCGACGGTGAATAAGTCGATGAAGAGTTTAACGACCATAAAATCTGAGAACTTTGAAAATGTTGGAAAGGTGTTTGCTGCCTTTTAATTATTTAAATTTGAAACACAAATATCATTTAATTAATAGTTCAATTACTTTGATGTTATCACTTCAAGACGCACTTTCAAACTAACTTTATTTGAGAAAAGGTTTTGTAAGACAATATCGTACCAATTTTTTTTTCTCAAAACTGTACAGTACAAAGTGTATAGTTACGATAAAATGATGATTTAAGATTTTCACGGCAAAAAGTATTTTTGATATTTGTTTTTGGGGTGTTATGCCGTGTAGCGCTAACTCCTTCTTTAGCCAACGTTTCGGACAGCATTGCAGTGTCCATCATCAAGGCAGATGTGTTGTTTGAGATTGTGGTGAAATGTGAGATTATGCAAGAGGATGTGATACCGTGTTGCCAGCTCCAACCCTCTGAGCTAACATTAACGTATAATTTTTAAAGTGGTTTTCTTCGTTTAGCTCTGGTGTAGCCGTCATTTACCAGATACCAAGAACTATTGAGCTTAGCTCCATCGTCTCTTTTAATATTTACGGGATTTTTATGAATTTCAATGGCCTCCGTAATCAGCTGTGCTCTATAAGTTTTGGGTCTCCCCAGGACTTCAGGAACAAATCCAAAGTAATGCCCGGTGTCAATCAAATGCTCGGCAATTGCCGATTTGTCAGGGTGGCCGAGTTAGCGCAACACGGCATAACACCCCGAAAACAAATAACAAAAAAACGATAAAATTATTTTGTTTTCTTAGTATGTGTGTGTTAATAATTTTATTTATATTCGTTTGCGTTTAAAATGCCAAGTTCATGTTCATCTCATTAGAGCTACCCATTCAAGAGTTTTTACCCTCTCCCGCAGAAAGATTATTATTTATTTATTAATTCCCTCTCGAGCATTAACATTAAATTAAGATCATAAATGGAATTAAAAAAACAGCAGTTACTTAAACTTAACACCAATAAATTAAAACAACAACAGCATAATATAAATAAAAAGATTTTAAAAATAAACCATGAAATACAATATACCTGTTAATGACTTGCTAACTGAAGAACTCTTCGACAAACAATAAAAAAGATATTATAAATACTTGAGCTGCTTAATCATATGCAGAGATCATGATAATTCGTTATTTACTTTTAATTTTGTTGAGATAAGTATGAAAACAAAAACCGCTCATTTGTCTTCCGACGAGAGGAGAGTCAGAGGGAAAAGCTCTCTACTAATCTGGAGGTAGCGGGTTCAAATCCGGCGTACGAAGAAATTTTTATTTAATCAATTATTGTTATTTCATAACTAATTAATTAAAGATAATATATAATATTTTGTGGCACATTCCAGAGTGGTAGATACTCTCAGTATCGTTTTGGCTAAATACCGAGAATGCATATTTGAATGTTTGCTTTAAATGGCTTTAGCTCTGTTTGGTCACCAATACGTAATAGCCAGGTACTTCCTCACCTTCCTCTTGCCACATCTCCTTTATTCTCTCCACCACCAACCATACAACGTACACCTATTGGGGATGCATAGTCTGGCTGGCTGCAGACGATTGGGAACAGTTGGGACGTGATATTCACTTTAAAAAAATATATCAATTGGAAAAATGAATTAATTTTCATGGTAATTAAGTTTAAAAAATAAACAAAAAATTATTAAATCTATTTTAAATGTTTTTTTTCTCATCGTCAATTACATTCAATTTTATTCTAACTCAGTACATCGCGACATAGACAATACCCTGCTTCTGTTACCGAGTTATGCATAGTGTACTGTGTGGGTAGGTACTGTGCACCCGCTGTGCCATCGTGCGCTCTCCCCTCCAAGTCCTAAGAATTCCCCATAACCTCTCGCAACGTCTACTTTCTCTCTTGTATTATAGAATTGCGAATATTTAGGATGCGTCACAACGATGTGAAATCAAACGCACTTTAATATTTCACATAAATTTACACTCAAGTTGTTTAGAATTTAATATACAAAAAAATGTTTTTAACAGAATTTGCAACACAAGATAATATTTTTTTAAAAAGAATCAGCGCCTTTAATTGGTTTCCTTTTTTGTTTAATATCGGAAAATAGTACCTACTACTAGGATACAACCGCACCGTTGTTATTGTATTAGTTAAGCCTAAAATTAAAATAAAAGTCTCGTTTTGTAATTTGTAAATTTTATCGGCCAATAGCAGGCCTGAAAGGCGTCGCGTCACAAGATATAGAGATGAACTTAACAAGCCACCTTGATGAAACTTGTTGTGCAAGCTTCTAAAAACGTTCGTGAAACCAGCGAAAATTGCTTAGTTTGTGGCAAAAAGTGTTGTCGTAATTTGTTGGGTGACGTAATAGTAATGTAAGATTTTTATAAATTGATACTATCTCTCATGTATATATATATATTTTAAATATTCATATAGCTGATTAAATTGTTAATGATATAGTCTGCGAAAGCCCCTGTCTAAAATGTTGCCACTTGCCTCATATTCGTGTTTATAATATGATCTTCACAGTGCTCATGGGAAGAACTTTTTGGAAGACAAATTTGCTCCGTGCTTACCAACAAAAGGTAAAAAATAATGCTTCTTCGAATCTTTCGGCTGCGAGATAATGTACCTACTTTATTTTTGATATATGTTTTCTTAAACCAATATTTTTGGTTTCGGTGTAAAATTTAAGGTTCACACTTCCTATCTAGATAAGAATTTGTCGATGTCATTAGTGAATATAAAAAATACATAAAACATGAAATGGTATACAGAGATAATAAAAGTGAGTGCCTTAGAGAAAATAGCCAAGAGGCAGATCGATGAAGAGGTGAACTGACTGCGTGAAAAAAGGTTATAGGTTTGATGGCCTCCATGGTTAAATGGTTACGATCCTTCGCTAAGAATTCAGAGGTAGCGGGTTCAAAACCCGGCGTGCGCAAGTATGTTTTTATTTGATGAATTTGTGTTTTTCCACAATCTATTCGTTAAAAATAATATTTACAATATTTGCGGCACGTTCCAGTGGTGAGATATTTCAATACCGCCCCGGTAAACTGAATCGTTCAGAACTAAAACGCTGCATAGAGTGTGTTTAAACGTGTTTGGTGACCAGATCTGATATAGCCCGGTACTTGCTATTCTTCTCTTTACCATATCCTTCCCCTGCCCACCACCTCGAGCCTTACAACATACCCCAATTGGGGATGACATAGTCTTACTGGCTCCAGACGTCTGGCTAAAACTGAAGCAGAATAATTGTTGAGAGTTGATGCGTTCCGTTATGATGTTTTAGTATGGCTTCACTAAATAGTTAAACTATATAATAATTGTATTGAGAATAAATCTCTTTAGTTCTTTCTCCTAACTCATTCCTCCTATCTCCAACCCAACCCCCTCCCCCTCCCCCTCCCCGCCTAACTCTTGTTTGCAAACAATCCTGACAAAGTTCTTATCTCTCAGTTGGATGCACTGATATCATGACTGGCAACTGAACTGACTCTACCTCTGCGTCTGGAGGGTAAACAAAATCATTCCATAAATCATCCCTTAACGCTTCTATTCAGGTCATCCTTTACAATAGAAACTATGGCTTTGGCAGATTATCGAAGTTACATTTAATTAATATATCAATTTATAATGAAAATCACTTCAAGTAAACTTGGTATCTTTGAATCTCTTAAGGTTTCCAATGTACTTTAGCTCCCACCTATAAATACTTCTATAGTCAGATTGTTAATAAATTGTTTCTAAACAAGTTATCTAAATTCCTATATACGCGGTATTGTTAACAACTACTCGCTGAGCTATGTTTTATAAAGTACAGTAGATGTCACTTAATTACAGAAACAATAACATAGTAACTAAGACAAAAATCACGTGAGGACTTGGAGAATTAGAGCATTTAAATTTCAAATGGAAATAGAATTAAGAGAGAGCTCGTTCAATAAATTAAATTAAATACTTACATAGAAGAAAAACATTGTTTTCGCGGAGACCAAACATTTTTTTATGTGGTAAAAAAAATAAACTTTTGGTTATGTGGTAAAATAAAATAAGGATTTTGTTATGTGGTAATATAAAATAAACATTTTTTATGTGGTAAAATAAAATAAACATTTCATCATGTGGTAAAATGAAAACAAAAAATGTTATGTGGTAAAATAAAATAAACATATTGTTGTGTGGTAAAGTAAAATAAACATTTTGTTTAAGCCACGATTTTATTTATTCAGTCAAGTTGCCGGTCCAATTTAAAGTAATCGTTTGTAAAGCAAGGTTACTGAATTTATGTTATGTCAATGCCCGCTATGAACATTCTTCTTTACATAAATAGCTTAATTTTTACTATTTGTTTGACTGTATTAAACAAAACAGATAATCCGTTAAAGTGTGATCTGTAGTTACCGATATGAAAAGACATAGATGTCGCCAGTACATTTCGACTATTGAGCCCTGTGAAATTTAAAAATTATTCTAGAATTAATTCGAATATGTTTGGTCAATTTCACCAAAAGTAAGAAAATGTTTTAGATGTGTGTAAAATTGTATCTAAGCTTAAATTGTGGTATTCTCTTGGGTTATTGTGTGGCGTACACTGTACTATGTACATAAGGGCTACTACGAGTAAGATTGACAAATCTTGACTCCGCAAACTGTCTAATACTTTATACGTTACTGGACCCCTAAGGGTTTAACTGAACATTTGCTTCTGATATCGCAAAAATATAGTTATATTAAATAATGATATGTTTATTTATTTAAAAATGTTGTCGTGAAGTCAGATTTTTTAGAAGATCAAAAAGATTATGCGAATATTTTTTTAAAAATCCATAATTTGTCAAAACCTCTCTCTTTCCCAAAATTATGACAAAAGTGCAAAATCATTATTCTTACCAACTGTCAAAGTTTTAATGATACAAAAAAACCTGGGATGAGATAAATAATATTTTAGGACGTAAACCCAAAAACGATTGTGATGAAACAATAACACGATATATGTTAAAAGATAGAACTGAGGATTCTGTGTCAAATGATTTTGTGAATTACTTCTCGGATAGCATCAGCAACATGTTACATAAATGCAATCACAAAGCTACTAATATTGTACTGGAAGAACTGCCTCACAGTTTATTTATACCAAGAGCTACTATAACTGATATGGAAAACATTGTTGAAAGAATGAAAAACTCTATAAGCACAGGTATTGACAATATAAGAATGTTTGATTTAAAAAGAAATATAAAAACTCTTGGGCCAATAATTACTCATTTAATCAATAATGCAAGCAAAAATTCCACAAGAATTTAAATGTAGCATTACTAGACTAATATTTAAAGTTGGAAAACACATTGAACTGGAAAATTATAGGCCTATTAGTATACTACCTGCGCTAGAAAATATTTACGAAAAAAATTTATCAAATAAATTAAGTAATTACATTGAAAAATTCGCTATCATAGATCCAAATCAATATGGCTTTCAAAGAAAAAAAAATACTGAAAAAATACTGCAAGATTTTTCCAATTACATAAATAATCAATTAAATAATAAATTACATGTTATTGTGTTATTTATCGATAACTCTAAAGCTTTTGACACAATTAACTCTAAAAAACTGCTAGAAACCTTAGAAAAAAATGGAATAAGAGGAAATGTGTTAAATTTATTTAAAGATTATCTTATCAATAGAAAAATATGTACCAAAATAAATAATACTTTTAGTAAAACAAAGAATGTATCTGCAGGAGTTCCACAAGGTTCCATATTGGGACCTACACTGTATATAATTTATGTAACTATAATGAAAAAACTTTTCTCTTTTTTTTTTTTTTTTTTTTTTTTTATTTAGGAGAAAAAACAGATACAGATATCAATTGACAAGAATATACAAAACATCAACTAGAGAATTTACCTGCATCCAAACTATTTCTCACGAATTAACTTAAACAGCAGTTAAAAACATTTACAAATATTTTAACTTATAAATAGGGGAATATATACATAAGAATATTATTTTACAAATAGAGATATGAAAGAAATGCGCAATATCCTTATAAGAATTTACAAATTATTTTGAAAAAATTTAGAGAGTAAAACAAAAAAAAAAAATATATATATATATATATATATATATATATATAAATAGATAAACAATGTTAAACAGAAATTAAAAAATATATACATATTTAAACAAGTATGTATGTCTAAGTTTTTTACTATGAACTTTGTAGGAAAACAGTCTTCATTTTTCTACTAAAAGTAGTGCGTGTATCAAAGAATAAGTCAGAGTCCTCGAGGTTTTGGTTCTGATTAAGTGATTCGCACATTCTTCTGATTGGATCCCTGACACCAGCATTTGTACGCGTCCTGCTAATGTGGAATAAGTCGTTAAGCCTTGTTACTCTGGGTGGTACTTTGAAGTTTATTAATTTCAGTAAGTCGGGACAGTCAATAACGTTGTTACAGATTTTATACAGAGTCATGAGATCAAGGTATGTTCGCCGGTTAGATAGAGTGGAGACTTTATAACTCGAGAGCATATTTATGTACCCGCGTTTGGGTGCGCTCATTCTGTAATTGAGGCAACGCAGAAATTTCTTTTGAATACTTTCAATATTTTCTTTATAGATATCGTAAAGTGGATTCCATATGGAGGTGCAGTATTCAAGTTGAGAACGGACCAGAGTGTGGTAAAGAAGAAGATATGTTTCAGGTTTTCGAAATTCACGGCTGTTTCTGATGACAAATCCTAGCATGCTGTAAGCTTTATTCACAATATTATCAATGTGCGCATCGAAGTGGAGTTTGGAATCAAAAAGAACGCCTAGATCTCTTATACAGTAAACGCGCTCGAGTAAATAATTACCAATACAATAATTGTGTTTGATAGCGTTGTGGTTTTTAGTAAAACTTATTTGTTTACATTTATTGTAGCTTAGGTAAATTTTGTTTTCATTGCAAAACGTTTCGAACCTTACTAAGTCGCTTTGTATGAGCAGACAATCGTTTAGATTCCGAACAATGGCAAATATTTTTATGTCATCAGCATACAAAAGATATAAACAATGCACGAAACATTTAGTAACAGTGTTAATAAAAAGAATAAACAACAGCGGACCCAGGATTGACCCCTGAGGCACGCCAGAAGTAACTGGTTCCCATGTAGAAGTGTGTCCTCGTAATGATACGGCTTGTTGTCTTTTTGTTAAATATGAGATAAACCAACGTAATAAATTTCCTCTAATTCCGTTGTACATAATTTTTTTGATAAGAATAAGGTGGTCAACCTTGTCAAAAGCTTTTTTGAAATCGCAATATATTGCATCTACCTGGTGGCCTCGATCCATACTAGTAAATAAGAAATTTGAGTAAATAAGTAAATTACTCATGGTAGATTTGCCTTTTACAAACCCGTGTTGTTGTTCAGTAATTTTGGCAGCAAGCTGGGGATATATATTGTTATGGACAAGTCTTTCCAATAGTTTAGGGATCGCCGAGAGAATGGATATTGGTCTATAGTTTTCCACTCTTTGACGCGAGTCACCCTTGTGGACCGGTATAATATAGGCCAACTTCCACCTATCAGGGAAAACTCCATCACTCAGGCATTTATTAAATATTATGGTAAGCGGCACACACAGTGACGACGCAGCAGATCTAAGGAAAAACGCCGGTATTCCATCGTGACCCGCACCCTTGTTTATGTCCATCGATTTTAAACTCGAGTGCACTTCTTTTTCCGTTAGTTTAATTGTGTGAATGTGCGCAAGTCCAGAGTCCTGAACTTCCTCAAGTTGGTCAATGTTAATAATTGGGTCATTGATAGAGGAAGGTTCAAATGTTGACTTAAAGAATTCAGAGAACATATCACAAATTTCCTGGGCATCGTTAGATTTGCGCCCTTCGAAGGACATTGCAGCAGGATATCCATCAGACGATTTTAATGAGGATATGTATGACCAAAAGCTTTTGATGTTATTTTGAAATGAACTTTCGATGTTGTCAAAAAATAACCTTCGGGTTTCATAAGTCAGTTTTTTGTATGTAGCACGTAAGAAGGAAAATTCACGATAATCAGAAAGACCTTTATATGTCTTCCATTTGAGCCAGACTTTATCTTTTTTCCTTGATAACCTAATAAGTTCTGGAGTAAACCATATGGGGAATTTGTCATTTCGTCGTGCCAATACTGGAATAAGCTTATCAATTACATTGTTTATTTTTAAATAGAATCGATCTACTGCTTTTCGGCTGATAAATTTGCGATTTCAGATAACCAATCAATACAATTAATGTCCTCATTAATCTGAGCATAATTAGCTTTCCTGAAATTGCGCCTACGCTGTATTTTGTTTTTGATTTTTGGTTGAATTACGAAGGATAAATCAAATTCAAGGGCTGGGTGGTGTCTATCCTCTGAGATGAGAGGGTTGATGCTACGTGTAACATTTGTTTCACGACTGTAGAATACGAGGTCTAAGTATTTTTCATTATGGTTAGGTATACAGTTATATTGGAATAAGTCCATCAATGACATTGCTTGAAGCAACGTTTTCGATGCAGCCGTATTTGAGGAGGCGAGACCTTGACTGCTGTTTTCGGAAAATGACCAAGTCAGAGTTGGTAGATTCATATCTCCTAGTACACAAAAAGTATTATTTGGTTGTGATGAATATACAGATTCCAGGTTTTTGGAGAACGTATCATAGACCGTAGGTTGTGAGGCAGGAGGTATGTATACTGCACATATGATGAGATTGAAAGACCTTACCGGAATAGAAATGAAGATTTGTTCGATTTGACCATTTTCCCAGTCTTCGAGCCGGGAAGATGCAAGCTCCTTGCGCACTGCTACCAACACACCGCCTCCATCCATTTTACCAGTGAGTGTACGGTCCCTATCACGTCGGAATACCGTGTAACGCGAATCTATGAATTCAGCAGTATTTATATTTGCTACAAGCCATGTTTCAACTAGAACTATAACGTCGTAGTTATTCGATAATACATTAATTAGTAGCTCCTGGGTTTTGGTCCTAATACCACCACAGTTCTGGTAATAAACGGTTATAGATGATGATGAGATCATTTCACCAGAGTGGGAGTGCCGTTTGACATATTCCACAATCGCACGAGTGATACATTATGCAGGGCATATGAGGCTTCGAAATTACATAAAAAACATAGACTACTTATTAGATCAATGAATGTGAAATATGTTGACATTTTAGAATGTGAATGAATATGTGAGAAACATGGTATTGGTTTAAAGTTATAGGGATATTGCGCGCTAAACAAAAATATAAAGTAGCTTTGAAAGAAACAAATTACAGGATACAGAATACTGTGAGAAAGCGGATACCAAAGACAGCAGTAACATGTTTGTAGTCACATGTTTTGCTGATCATGTGTGATTATCTTTTGAAGGTCTCCCTCACGGCGAATGGTGAAAACCCGAGAGAGATCGTTTCTCTTCGCCAGAATACTGCCGTTCCGCACCCAAATGTATTTAAAGCCGTTAGCTTTTCCGGCGGCTCGTGTTTTGGCAAATAGGATTTTATTTTTCAATGTAAGGTGCTCGTTTATATAAAAATTGGTGGTGGGAGCACCAAATCCTAATTGCTCCGTGGTAAGGCCGCGGCGAGTCCTTGCTGCAGCGATGACATCATCACGAAGTCGTTTTGTGGATAGCTGTACGACTATATTGCGCGGGCGGTTGGAGGGCGAGGAGTGGCCGCGAGCGACGCGATGCGCAGAAACCACACAGCTACTTGGAAGCGGGACGTTAATGTTGGATCCTATTTTCTCTATTAATGTCATCAAATTTTCGCCCTTTGCTTCGGGAATCCCATGGATGTCTACATTGCATATTCTGCTGCGCTGCTCCATCTCATCTTGTGCATCTCGGAGTGACTGGACTTCTTGCCGGAGGTTTGAGTTTTCTTCTTGGAGAACGCTCACACATCCCAGAATTTTTGTGTATTGGTCCTTCCACTCGTTAGATAGCGCATCTAATTTTAACTGAACAGCGTCAATTGCTTTCTTGTTTTCAGTGCGCATGATTTCAAGTTTCGACTCAAAAAAATTGATTAATGAGTCAGTGTCAATGTTAATCATTGACTGATGCGCCGACGGTGAATCAATAGGGCCAGACGTGGTTGCTAAAGGTGAAGATGTATCTTTCTTTGCACTGCAAACCTTGCGAGTTTTAGACATTTTGGTTGATTTATATCTTAGTTTGTAGGTAGGTTTCTTATAGTTGTTCAGAAATACCCCTTATTGAGTTAAAATTAATTTAACTTATTTGTCTATGACAAAAAAAAAAAAAAACCTCTTCACAAATTCAAAAAGATTTCAAAAATTCAAAAACATAAATTGTCTGTGGTTATAGCTTACAATGACAGTGAATTCGTTATGCGTAATTTTTCAGGGCAATATGTAAAGTTGTTTCGCACTGTCAACACGAAATACACTATTATTTTGATTAATTTTTCACTAGTTTATATGTTTCAACTTTGATTACTTGCTAAATTTGCTTAAATTTCAGTACTTTTGTCATTAAATATGGATCTGTCAGAATCAGCTGTTGTTTTCACTTGTCCATAGACAATATCCATTTTTTGTTAAACATTTTGTATTTGCAGATGATACGGCATTGGTCATATCACATAAAGATCTAAAAATTGCAATTGAACTCATGCAAATTGACTTTGTTAATGGTCACATGATGCAGGACTATTAATAAATGCTAAAAAAAACAAAGTTATGCATATAGATCACCTAATGTCAGATTTCAATTTCATCCTAATATTATTTCTCATAATTTTAATTGCATCCATAAAAATATCCCGACTAATTGTAAATGTGAAAGCTTAGAATTAGTTACAGAATATAGTTTTATATTGGTGTTACAGTAGTAGGCCAGTGCAATTAGCGCCAAAAAGGGGGTCGCGATCGAAGTAATTCCGGTAGTCCCAATTTTTTTATATGTTATATAAACTGATCCCTTGATGTAAAATCTGAGTTTCCGACCTTGGCGCACCTGTGCTCACGCCGCCATTTTGAAAAAACTGGCCGAAATCGGGCCAAAATCTAGTTTTTCCCAAATACCTCATTTCCAATGCAAATTTCGGCTAAAGTATTTTAACAAGTATAATAGAACATAAAATAACCTAAAACTTTTTTGAGTTTAAATTTCTTCTATCTCTAATAGATACCGAGTTAGAAAGTCGTAAAGGTTCATATATTTTTGAAAAAACAAGTTTTTTGCGCGACTAGGTTTGGTTTTTTATAAATACCTCGTTTCCAGAGGAATTTCATGAAAATTTTATTGATACCAATTATGTAGAACATAAAATTTTAAAAAAAGCTGTGTAGTTTTTATGTTTTATAGTTTTGTTTACCGATATATGGCAGCGTGAACGTCGGGATCACCAGTATGGCAGGATAAATGTAATTTACGATGGCTGCCGGTATCGTAAATCTGTGTTCAAGGAATTCTGATGATTGAAAGATAAAGGTCTGCGATCTTTGTTGAATTTATTTGCGAGAATGAATTTACAAGTTAAGTGAACGCAGAGACGGTGGTAGTAGAGATTGGTGGTTTGGTCGAAAGTTGAAACTAGAATGGCAGAGAGTTACGTTCCCGTCCGCGCTTGGCTCTCCCGGAGCTTCAGACGGCGGAGTAATTATTTAGTGTTATCATATGTGGGACGAGTTAAAGTAGTCCCCATATACCTCCCCACCAGCGTCTCTACGCGATACAATAGTAACATATAGTACATAATAACAACAATCAATATTTTACAATGTCAATCATAATTTATAAAAACACAAGTCCATTTATAATCTAAGGTACATAATGTTGTGATAATATTGCGCTCGGTTAGCGACAGGAAAGTAATAACAATAGTGGCTCCATGCCGCCGTTGCATAGTAGCTGTGGCCGTACGAATTTTTATTCGCCGTAGTAAATAGGTACATAAATGATATACAGGTAAACATAATTGTTGATAAACGGCGAGCGCTAGTCGCAATGTACTTAGCGTAGTAGTGAGCTACCTGTGTATACTATGATTGTTTACGATGATTTAAAATAGCTTGTTATGACAGTTCTATTGTTGTTTTTATTAATGCACTTTTGACGTAGTACATAGTATTGTGAATATTTACATAATAAAGATTTTATTGTAGGATGCTTATATATGCGTATTATTGATAGTAAATTTTATTGTTTTTTGTTTGTTTTAGTAACAGTAATTTATTAGATTGTCTGAAATTTGCGATATGATAGTTACAATTAATTTATGAAATTTATGGATACGTCAATCTAAGGTTTCTGGTTAGTTTTTTTTGCTAATTACTGTGCCTTATGATATTGCCAAATTATTACTGCGCTTGATATCTGTCCGGGAAGTGAACATGTCTTCCGGATCGAGTTGTCATTTTTGTTATTAGAGGCTGTGTGACGGTTCCTCTTGATGGGATTTCTTCTGTGCTTTGAAAGAATGCAGGTTTCAGTCGATCTATTGAGACTCTTTTTGGTTTACCGTTGACCATGATAACATAAGTTTTATCGTCACGTTCTTTGACTTCAAAAGGTCCTTCGTAGGGGTTTTGAAGTGGTTTCCTTACGGCGTCGGTGCGTAGAAAAACGTGTGATGAATGCGGTAAATCCTTGTGGATGAAAAATTTTCCAGCGCTGTGGTTACTAGCGGGAGTGGGTTTCATCTCATTAAACCTTTTTTGTAGGCGTCCGACGTAGGTGTCGGGTTCTTCGCGGTGGGTTGTGGTGAAGAATTCAGATGGTAGCCTAAGTGTTCTTCCGTACGTGATTTCGGCGGGTGAGCATTTTATGTCTTCGCGGACTGTTGATCTCAAACCGAGTAGGATGATCGGGAGATTTTCCAACCAGTCCGAGTTATCACGCGCCATCAGAGATGCTTTAAGGGTCCTGTGCCACCTTTCAATAATTCCGTTAGATTGCGGGTGGTAGGCGGTGGTTCGGTTATGTTTGATACCGAATTTTTGAGTAAGGCTCCTGAAAAGACAGGATTCAAATTGTCGTCCTTGGTCTGTGGTGATTGTGTCTGGAACGCCGTGTCGAGCTATCCATTGTGACATTAAGGCTGTAGCTACGTTTTCTGCGGACATATCTTTTAATGGCACTGCTTCTGGCCAGCGAGTGTACCTGTCGATCATTGTTAGGAGGTATTTGTACTCATTGCAAGCTGGTAGAGGGCCGACCAAGTCAATGTGGACGTTTCTGAATCGATCCTCGGGCAGGATAAATGTCGCTGTGGGTGCAGTTGTGTGTCGTGATACTTTGGCTTTCTGGCAAGCCACACACTGTTTGACAAAGGTTTTGATTTCCTTTGCCATCTTGGGCCAGACGAATCTCTGACGTATGCTGTTGGAGGTGCCGGAGGCGCCTGGGTGGCATACGCTGTGTACGTTGGCTATTACTTGTTCTCTCATGTCTCGAGGAACAAAAGGTCTCACACGACCAGTGGAGATGTCGCACCATAATAATTCGTCCGTGTCGGGAATTATCATCTTCCGCAAGACAAGGGAGGAGTCCTCATGCGCCTTAATAAGATCGTCGTCGTGACTCTGCTCTATCCCCATACGTCTGTAATCAATAGCAGAGGGGCTGTTTATCTCTTCTATTCGAGACAGCGTATCTGCTACGGTGTTGAGATGACCGGAGATGTGTTTAACGTCGGTGGTGAACTGTGAAATGAAATCTAGTTGTCTTTCTTGTCGCGGTGAGCTTGAAGCGCGTTTCTTGCTGAACGCAAACGTAATCGGTTTGTGATCCGTGTAGACTGTGAAATTTCTACCCTCTATTTCATTTCTAAAATATTTGATTGCTTCGAATAATGCTGTTAACTCCCGGTCGAACGTGCTATATTTACATTGAGCGGGTGTAAATTTACGGGAGAAAAATCCTAAAGGTTGCCATGCATCACCTTTGAACTGTTGGAGGGATGCGCCGATTGCCAAATCAGACGCGTCGACCATTATGGCGATTCTCGCCTGAGGATCCGGATGCGCGAGGAGGGTGGCGTTTGCCAGCTGATTTTTGCATTCCTCAAACGCAGCTGTCAATTCCGGAGTCCAAGTGAGGGTTCTTTTGTCATTTTTCCTGTAGCCTGCTGTGAAGTTGAAGAGTTTAATCTGGGTGCTGATTGAGTTCTTCAAAAATCTCCTGTAGTAGTTCAACATTCCAAGAAAACGTCTTAAACCTTGCATTGTTTTGGGAAGTGGAAAATCTTCAATCGTTTTCACCTTCTCCTTGATGGGAGTGATACCGTCCGGTGATATTGTGTGTCCTAGAAAATCAACGGCTGGTAGACCAAATTTGCATTTGTTGAGGTTTATTATCAGGTTGTTTTCTGTGAGGCGTTGGAAAAGGGCATCTAAATGTTTTAGGTGTTCTTGCTCGTTTTCTGATACAATTAAAATGTCATCTATATACACGAAACATGATTCTAAATCTCTTGTTACAGCGTGCATAAATCTTTGGAAGGTTTGGGCTGCGTTAGATAGTCCAAACTGCATCGATGTAAATTCGTATAAGCCAAACGGTGTTATTATTGCGGTTTTCGGTATGTCCGCCTCGTCGACTGGGATTTGATTGTAGGCGCGCACTAGGTCAATTGTAGAGAATATTTTTGCCTTATTTAATTTGTGAGCGAAGTCGTGGAGCTGTGGTATCGGAAATTTGTCTGGCGTTGTTATTGCGTTTAAACGCCTATAATCGCCGCAAGGACGCCATTCCCCGTTGGATTTTTTCACCATGTGTAGTGGGCTCGCCCAGCTACTTTTGGATGGCCTGCAAATCCCTTGCTCCATCATAAATTTAAATTCCTTCTTTGCGGCTTCAAGCAGTGCTGGTGCCATCCTGCGGGCTCGTTCAGTTACCGGCGGTCCCTTGGTTTCTATGACGTGAGTGACGTTGTGACTCGGAACGTCTTGACTCTTGATGTTGGGTCGAGTCAGTGTTGGGTATTTTTGTAGGATGTCCCGGTATTTTTGACTTGAAGACAGCGTTGAAATGCCAGATGAGGGTCCTTGCAGCGAAGCTCCTCTAATCTGCAATCCTGTTGACTGGTCCGTTAGGGTTCTTTTCTTCAAGTTGACGCTTAAGTTGAAGAAGTGTAAGAAATCTGCTCCTAAAATGGCTTTCGAGACGTCTGCGATGATGAACTTCCACTTCATATCGCGGCGGAGGCCAAATTGGAGATTTATGGTTTTTGTACCGTATGTTTTTATATGTTTCCCACTAGCACTGTATAATGTGGTGGGGCATGTATCTGTGGTGACCGTATTGGTCGTGTTCCAGCTTGATCTTGGGAGAACAGATACGTCAGCACCAGTGTCAATTAAAAATTTCTGTCGCGTCACGAGTTCGTGAATGAAGAGACGACAAGTTTTTTGAGGAAAATCGCACGTCTCTACTGCGGGTTTTCCATTGTCGTTTCTTGACTTATTATTAATAAAAGTACATGGTTTGATGCAATTATGTGATTTGTTACCGAATTTTGCATGGTAACTGCAGTAGCCGAGTGTCGTGTTATTGGTGTTTAATTGGCTACCGCGTGACCTGGAACGAGGTCGGTGCGCGGAATTTGGATATGATGTCGATGGATGACGCCATTCGCGGCGGGTGCTGGGATTTCGGTTTTCGAAATTAATGTTTGCCTGTCCATGATCATCTCTCCGATTTGTTTTAAGTCGACTGACTTCTAGAGTGAGTGCCGAAATTTGTTCTTGTAAATTTTGTAATATAGCACTGATGTTTGGATTCGAGTTCGGGATGCCATTATGATGATTATTGTCCATAGTTTCACATTCAGATTTTTGATAAACTTCCGAGATTTTATCTGCTGCAGATGCTAGTTGTAACAGATTGTCGTCGGGTAGTGCGGTAAGAATGGCCTGAATGTGTTGCGGGAGTCTTTGTAGCCAAAGTATGCGTACGATTGGGCTCTCCGATAGCCCGGGACCAGCGAGTTCATGGATGAGTCGAAGCAGTCCAGAAGGCTTCCTGTCCTCGAGCTGAAGTCCGGTTAGAAGACGAGTGAGTCGCTTTTCTTCAGAATCTTGTAATCTCTCGATGAGTGCTGATTTGAGATGAGTGTACTTGTCTGCTGCAGGAGGATTGATGACGATGTCGCTTACGGTCCTGAGGGTCTCCATATCCAAAGCGGCAACAATAATGTTGTACTTGGTGAGGTCATCCTTTAGTCTTGAGTTAGAAAATTGGCTTTCAGCTTGTGCGAACCAAAGTGCAATGTTGTCGCGCCAGCACGCGGGTAGTTTAACCGAGACAGAGTTTATTGTTGTGTCCATTGTGGAATTATTACCGTGGATTTCGTTCGATGTCTGGTTATTCTCGAATGACATATTATTTTGATAATACGGCAAGCAATAGGCAGTATAAAAATAGGCAGATTTATGTGTAAAAATAGCAAGGAAACAAAAGCAATGACGACAGTAAATTTAGGTTTTGAAAAAAAATTTAAAATTCAAAAATGTTAGATTGATGGTATCCGGAAATTTCAAAAATCCCTTAATCTAGAGTGCATACAATGTAAATAATGTGAATGTACTGTGACGAGTTCAACTTGTCTGGTCACTTAATTTAATAAACATGTACACTTGCAAAATTTTTTTTTTTTTTTTAAAGTTATTTTATAATGTTCGTATTCGGAAATTTAACTGTAAAATCACTGTATGTAGGATTAATTATGGTTCGTTACTTGGTGTTGATTACTGGGCATTGATTTTGAGGCGGATGTTACGAGGTCCGGAACTGAAGTTCTGCCTGCGTAGTAAATCCGGTAGATCCTTGATCTGCGATGAAATTGATGTTGGTCTGCAGAAATTGTTGCGTTCTGCGGTGAATTTGATGCTTGGTCTGCAGCTGCTGGTGCGGTGTTTCACTGAAATTGAGATTTTTTGGCACTATACTATTCGAATATACGAGTTTTTTTGGTTCAGATTAGTGGGTATATTTGATATACTTAATTATTAGAATTGGTGGGACAATAATGTTTTTTTTTTTAAATGTGCTTTATAATTCGGCAATCAGACTCTAATAAATATACTGGACTTGAAAATGTTGAAAATGAGATTGTAAGTAATGAGATTGGAAGTTACTTACTCGATTGTCCAGGATTCCAGCTTCAACGATCGACCTACCGTGTCCACTAAATATTATTATCACCAGAAATGTCGAGGGTCACCAGTATGGCAGCGTGAACGTCGGGATCACCAGTATGGCAGTGTAAAGTCGGGATCACCAGTATGGCAGGATAAATGTAATTTACGATGGCTGCCGGTATCGTAAATCTGTGTTCAAGGAATTCTGATGATTGAAAGATAAAGGTCTGCGATCTTTGTTGAATTTATTTGCGAGAATGAATTTACAAGTTAAGTGAACGCAGAGACGGTGGTAGTAGAGATTGGTGGTTTGGTCGAAAGTTGAAACTAGAATGGCAGAGAGTTACGTTCCCGTCCGCGCTTGGCTCTCCCGGGGCTTCAGACGGCGGAGTAATTATTTAGTGTTATCATATGTGGGACGAGTTAAAGTAGTCCCCATAGATATAAAGAATAAACAAATCTAGGTAGGTACGCATAGAAAATCTATCACGGTTTATTATCACGTTATTAGATTTTTGTTTGCATTTTTAAATACATAATACTTACATATAAATTTACTAGAGGGTACTTCGGTATGGGGGAAGCTACCCCCCCCCCCCACCCTTCTACTCCTCCCCTCCGGTTCCCTTCAGTTGCCGCGTGTCACGTCTTGAGCCTGGAGCGGAGCTTCACAGCGCCAGTGTCACAGCAGCGTTCAGTTCGAAATGATTCAGTGCAATCGAGTATGAAAGATTTACAAAAGAGGGCTACTTTACGATTCGACGGTCTCATAAATTTTGGTCAGGGATTTGGTCTGACATGACCATCGAACAAACTCTGATGAGATCGATGAAAACATTTGGAGGTTTGACCCAAGGACGGGGAATCACAGACAGTTCCATCCTTCGTTGGACTGCTGGATTCGTTTAACTGCATAACATTTGTGAGGGTATCGAGTCATTCTGTGGGATTGAATCAGGAACGTCAGAGCAACATGTAGAGATGAGGCCTACAAAAATTAAGAGGGATGATCGAGACATTCAAACTCTCATTGATTGTTTTGCTTGCCATGAACCATTTCCTAAAACAAACTTGATTATGTCTATTAGCAGTGGCACAATCGGGGATAGCAAAGTCACTTGTCACATGGCTGAAAAGATGGGGAAATTAGCTATGTCTAAAGCAGAGATGTGCTTTATTTCAAATAAATCCATTTCAAATGGAAATGCAAAATGCAAAATGGGTATTTTCCATTTTGCATTTTAAATGCTTTTCTAAAAACCATTTTGCATTTTGCATTTTAAATGCTTTTCTCAATGCATTTCCATTTTAAATGCTTTTTTGCAACATTCTTCCTACTATCTCCACTCATCTGTTTTTCATGAGCCCCAAATATCAGTCGGTCCTCAACCTCGCTATGAGAGATAATTTACATTTGTCAAGTTGCTCCCTGGTAGGAGCCTTGACAATTGAGTGATACCATTACAAAAAATACTGATTCAAATACTGAACATGGGGCCATGACGATGTAATATTAAATGTTAGATACCAGTTTCTATGTTTTTACGTTGGCAACATTAATCCCGCGCAAATTTTTTATGGTTTCATAATCTGTAGTCGTGGTGTTATTGGATTTACCACCATGTAATATGTTTGTTTTACATTGATGTCCATTATTAAATGACAAAATTGTTTAAAAATTCTATAATTATTCTAATTGTTTGACCTGAGAAACCATTTTGCATTTTCAATGCATTTTGAAAATAGGTATTTTGCATTTTGCATTTCAAATGCTTTTCTAAAAACCATTTTGCATTTTCAAATGGAAAAGTTTTGACCCATTTCCATTTTGCATTTCAAATGGTTTTGGGTACCCATTTTGCACATCTCTGGTCTAAAGTTATCAACCAGAACTTTGGAAACCTACACTTAAAACGTAATGATGCGATAGTTTCTCTTGCGGCGGTGACCAGCAGTGTCAAAAATCAGGGTCTGACTATGGCAATAGATCCATTAATGCTATTCCATCGTATGTGTATTGTCAAAAAGTCTGAAAGTGAACTTAAATAATATTTTTAATATGAACTCTCTCCTGTACCTGTACCTGTCTCTTTTCTCAGAGGAAGGCATGCGCAAAGGAACGAAGTCTATATTTTATTCATCATTAAACCCTCTACCAAATAATACAGAACTGGGAAGCAGTAAAATACACGTAATTGATGGAGGATATTTATTGCACAAAGTTGTATGGGGTCGTGCTCAACCTTTTTCAGTAATTTTCCAGCAATATGTCAGGTATGTACAAAATCATTATGGATCCAATGCAGTAGTGGTATTCGATGGATACCCAGATTCTATGGAGAAGAAAAGCACTAAAGGGGTGGAAAGAGCACGGCGTGCCAGAGTTACAACATCTGCTGAAGTTTTGTTTTTTGAAAGCATGCACCCACAAGTGCCACGGGAAAAGTTTCTGGGAAATGAGAAGAACAAGTCTCGTTTTATTTCCCTACTCAGAACCTCATTTGCACGATCCCACATAACGACAGTACAAGCTGAAGAGGATGCTGACGTTCTCATAGTGAACACAGCAAATTCGTTGTCATCTCAACATGATGTAGTCATAATCGTTGGTCAGGATATTGATCTGCTGGTACTCCTCACAGCTCTCTCACCTGACAACGTATATTACCAAAAAGTTGGAAAAGGTAAATCACCTAACGCGTTGTACTCGAACAAATGTTTTAACCACATTGAAATAGTTGAAAACATTTTATTCCTTCATGCCATAAGTGGTTGCGATACAACTGGAGCTCCGTTCGGTCAAGGCAAACACACATTTTGTAATATTCTTCTCAAGAACCACTCAGTGAATGAACTTGTTCGTGTATTTCAAGACCCAAAAGCAAAGACAGAAACAATCACTTTCTACCATTAATTTTATTTTTTGTTATGCTGACAACTTAACTAATAAAGAAAAGAATGTCAATAAATGTTAATTTTACGAAAATACAATTTTTTTATCTTTTTTATGTACCTTATCATCTTAATTGTATTAATAATCTTAAATGTATGTTGTGATTACGTTGATAGGCATGTCAGACAAAGCTGCGAGCACAAATGTAGTGGCTTGGCCTATTTTAGTGGTGGTTCCCATTGGGAATGTATGGCGACCGATATGCTGAAATAGTCTATCTGCTATATTTATAGCTAGGTCTGACACAGGCATGACGATTGTTGTCAACGTATATGTTCTTAGAACAATAATTGTTAAAGAAAAATAAAATCAAGGAATGCCAAGTTTAAAACACCTAACCTCAGTTTCAATTTTTGGCCTGGTTTTGGTGGATTAGAGTTTGGATACGTAATAGAGATAAAAAAAATTATATACCTATTTTTTTAACGAAATTTTATTTTCTACAAAATTATTATCAATAAATTTTTCACAAAATTGTACTGGAAACGAGGTATTTATAAAAAACTAAACCTAGTCGCGCAAAAAACTTGTTTTTTCAAAAATATACGCACCTTTACGACTTTCTACCTCGGTACCTATTAGAGATAGAAGAAATTTGTTTTAACAAAAGTTGTAGTTTATTTTATGTTCTATTATACTTGTTAAAATATTTTAGCCGAAATTTGCATTGGAAATGAGATATTTGGGAAAAACTAGATTTTGGCCCGATTTCGGCCAGTTTTTTCAAAATGGCGGCGCGAGCACAGGTGCGCCAAGGTCGGAAACTCAGATTTTACATCAGGGGATCAGTTTATATAACATATAAAAAAATTGGGACTACCGGAATTACTTCGATCGCGAATCGCTAATTGCACGGGCCTATAGATTGCTTTTTCAAATGGGACAAACATATTAAAAAAACCTGTAAAAGACTCAGATCAATTGCTGGCAGAATGTACACATTAAATTTTTTCCTATCAATTGAAACACTTAAAATAATTTATATGTCAATGGCAGAATCTATTATAAGATATGGATTAACTAGTATAACCAATATGGGGAAACACTAGTATAACCAATCTGAAACAAGTCCAAGTTGTACAAAACGAAATTGTAAAATTACTAGTCGTCCCTAATATTTTTAAACAGAGGCATAATACACCGTTGCTGTTTCAGAGTGCCAAAATTTTACCTGTTAAGGCTATTCTATGGCAAAAAATCATAATTCAGTATATATTTACCCCGCAGCATAAAGAAAAATTAGAACATAAATACAGTACTAGATTCACGCGCAATGACGGGTTAATAGTTCCGAAATTTAATAATAAATACGGACAGAGAACGTTTGAATACAACATACCGAAGATATTTAATTTATTACCTGACACTATAAAGCAATGTAAATCTATGAATAAGGTTAAATATATGGTGAAAAATTGGCTATCGGAAAAAAAAATTTACTTTAATATGTATGAAAAATTGTATGAAAAAAATGTTGATTATGTAGATATAAGATGTAAATTATAACTTATAAAAATGTATATGAAACTAAACTTTAAGCACCTGTTGACAAGCCAATTCAGTTGGCTTAGCAGGACTTGTTTGTTGATATGTATTCAATAAAAAAATAAAAAACACAAAGCACCACTAAATATAATCTCCATAGTGCTCAAAGTGGCTATAGAAAAAAACAAACATTTTATTAAAAAAAAATTCCAAATAAATTAAAAGAACTGTACATATTTTACTCATTTATTTATGTGTTCATTTAAAAGAAATATAATAATTATCTATTTTTTCATTTTGTTAGCAAGGTAGTTTTTGACCTGTTATACGGTGAACAGTAACATATTAAGCGACATAAAAATAATATAATAATTTGTTCACATCAGAAGAAAATCTTAAGATAGAGAAAATTTTTTCAATCCCATGGTTATTATGGGTTTATTAAAATGCTAATTTGACTTAACGGTGTTAGGGCGAGACAGAAAGAGTTTACTGTATATAAGTAATCGCACTTGCTCAAGCTTTCTTCTCTTATCCCAGATCTCAGCCAAGTCATTACTTCAGTATCTGAAATTTTTCAAAAGGAAAAAACCTGAAAATCATACAATGATACCACTATCCACTACAGAATATTCCGAAAGGTAGGTTAGGTACATTTAAAATTCGACGCATTCGATTACAGAATAAAAAGGATCGTAATCTCACGGGAAAGCGGAACACGTGACCTGGTGACTTGAGAGGAACTGCGTAGAGGGCGCCCTTTAATAATAATACGGTATTAATATATTTGAATTTCGAACTACAACATTCGAAATTGGAAACTAAACTTTTGTCGAAATTTCAACCCTATGTGTGTTATATTTTTTAACTGATCAGATGCTTCAAACCCTTTTTATATTATAATTTACTGACATAAAAAACTTAAAACTGAAAAATAGTTGCTAATTACCCGCGGTGGAACTTGCTTTTTTATGCTTATTATTATTATTAGATTTCAAAAGCACTTTTTTATCCGTGGTGAAGACCTGTAAAATTATAGTTTATCGACAGATAACTTAAGATAAACAACAAATGTTTAGTAAGTTCATATAATTATTTAATATTTTTGGCTTCTCGACCTAAAATTCCCTTCACAAACTCAAATAATATGTACTATGAACACGTCTTAAAAAATCAAACATAATAATTCTTACACGTATATTATTACACATCATAGAAAGAATGAAAAAAAATAAGGTTCTTACCTTACTTCTTATATTGTAATCATGAAAATAATTTCCACAATGTTATGAATTTAATGTTATGTAAAAAGTAATTTTTCCAATGTTAAAAATTTATTGTTATGAATGTGTGTTACATTACCTACTTCATATGAACTAAACCTATCAATTTGATTGTCCTGAAACGGGAAACTTCCCAGTTGGACACTCAAAGATTCATTATTCTGTAATTATATTTGTTTGTATCAAATTAATAAAATTAAAATAAAAAGATGCTTCATAGATGCACGCACAGATGGCAGTGCATAGAGCTTGCGTGTAAGTCCGCAAGATGGAGCCAGTGGTCAGTAATCGCCAGGGCCTCTCAGAGAAACTTACTGTGGCATATTCCAATTAGCCAGCTACTAGTTAGGTCGACTATTGAGTCACCTTTGTAATACGCGGAGTATTAATAAATCCCTGATTAATCTTAAAGAATCACTTATTTATTAACTCCTTCCAAGACGAGTTGAAGACCTGTTTGTACGAACACAGCAGATACTCGTGACTTTTATGTGATTTCCCAAAACAATGGATAATTTACTAGATCTAAAACAAATAAAGATAAGCTCTTAATTAGTTCGTTTATAATCTTATGATAAATTTAAGATCTAAAAATTGAATACAATCGTACGTAAAATAAAAGTATTTAAAATAAATTGTTGGACCTCTCTGTCATGTCAGTAAGATCCCAATGCTATTGTACGCACATCTCAGTAGCAAGAGGGGGGAGATTTGATTTGATACGTGATGCCTTCAATATTTCTATTTTGCTTAGCCTTTCCGATGTTAACGGTTTATTTTCGTATTCAAACCAAATATTCCTGTTACACTCCCTTCTCTTTTTTTAAACTAAACGTGACTCTTTTTTTAAATAGTAAGGTAGCAAAAAATCATTGCATTGTAAAAGTTTAGGAACACAATAGCGTTTTTTTTGCTTCGGTAACTATACAATTTATTTTATCATGAAGTATTAATTTATATAATCATTTTATTGTGTTGAAATTGCACTGCGCTAAAATTTTATATATTTTTTTAAATTTTAAATTGTCTTCTTTTGAGTAAATTTTATTTTTCTATAAAATTTTATATTTAGTGTATATCTATACTCCGGGAATATGCGATACGATCAAGGTTGTAACAGAATTCAAATACTAAAAGAATCGCAATAATAAACGACCGACGCACAGTGGACGGAATGAAGAAAAAAAAGAATTAATTGTTTGATGGCTAAATATTAGTGCAATATTTTTTTTAATCTTATTAATGAATTATAACTATTTTTAAGTAAATATTTTAATTTATTATTATAAATGGCTTTTTCTCCATTTCGTCATTAATTGTAGTGAAAAATTCTTAATGTTTTTGTAAAATGTAGGGCTCAAAATGTTAGAACCTGCCGCTATGTGGTATTTTTGTGTTACGTAATTAATTAAAAACTATTTTGATTTCGCAGAAGTGGCATTTAATTTACCCCGTTTTTTTAATGCCTCGAATAATTCTCTCCGGAGAATGCATATAGGCCTTCCTGAAAATAACAAAATTGTTCAAGGAAGGACAAAAGATTATCACAATTTATATATGACATTAAAGGTGAGACTTTAGTCTACAATACTTATATATTCATAAATGGGAACAAACGATGTTTTGTTTCTAAATGCTAATTGAAATATGCATTTTAACAGCAAAAAAATTCAAAAATAGTGTAAAATTAGATGTTAGTTCAAATCTCACACACATGATATATTGATATATAGTTTTGTAAATTAAATTAAGAATACCTTGAGGAATGTCAGCCATAAGAAACTTTTGTAAATATATCCAAAAGTCACTTATTACACAACCGTCTCTGCTCACGCGTAGGAATGAACTGAAAAACGCGATGCCGAACATCCAACTTACGACACACTTTGCAGCGTTGCCAAACTTCCATCAAGTCCTATTGACATATTTAAATTAACACATAAAATGCAGAAACTATTGTACTACACTAAAAAAAATATAAATATTAAAAAAATTAACGTATGCAAAAACCACTTAATTCGCGTTTTTTTCCATTCCGTCCAAAGTGCGACGTGTGAGAATTGCCGTAACATTGCGAATAAATCAAAGATTACGAGCTACCGGCATCTGTTTATCATTGATATAACATTCTGTCCTCTTCAAGACCCGCATTAACAAATCCATTTCTACACTCCTACCTTAAACCACTCAAGGCAACACAAGCTTCTAATAACGGGGGTTTGTACGAGACTCACATTTTAATAAATTCCAAAGAATTCGTATTTTTTTTTCAGACCGATACAATATAAGTTATATACATTTAAGATTAATAAAAACAGTGCCTGACAATTAAAATACTATACGTAAAATAGTGCGAAAATTTCAAAAAAGTTTTTTAAAGATAAAGTTAATGGTAAGCACGAGATATTATTTTTCTAGACGATGAATTATTAACATTTGAGATTTTAGTAATAATTAAAATAACCCAAAAGCCCAAAACCCACCCGAAAGACCATTTTTTAGGCCTGCTAGGGAAAATTCGACCGTAGGTCCGTCCATTACGCAGGGCCATGCGCCGAATATTTTTGTACACGCCTTCTTCACTTACGTCGTTAAGATTCCCACATTATTTTACAGTATTTGCTAGGGTGAATTCGACCGTAGGTCCGAACACCGGGGCCGTGCGTCGCATGCTGCCTTATCTTGAGTGGCGATATCGTTCCTCTGTCATTCATTACACTGAGAAGCTTTTGTGAGATACAACAAAACATGTAAAAATAATAATAAAATGTGGAGAATTTTTAACGTTTCATCCTCTGCCTGCCCTTACAAGAAATGGCGTGATTATTATATATCATCATGCCGATGGTGGTTATACTTAATAGCACAGCCCTGGAATCCCCATAATCGTGGTAATTAAGCTGCGCAGAACACAATGAGAACACTAGAAATAATACCCATTATTTTACCCCATGTATAATCTACGAACGTTTTTCTTATTGCATGATCACACGAAAGCGGGTGAATAATCTTGATGTATTACTTTCATCTCTTTCTTCCTTCTTCGTCCTTATCTACAGAGGATGTTTTATCGGGAGAACATAAGTCTTTCATGGGTAACGGGAACAGTGGTCATTTATTTCTCGCCCCTCCTCTCGCTAAGTGGTGAAAATTAACTGCGTTAACCCACCTATGTAGTTCTGTGTTCCTGTTCAGGATAAGAAATTAGATACGGTTTTCTTTAGATTAAACAAAAAATGTTTTATTATAAAGATATTTTCAACGAATTTCCTGACGGTGAGGTAAGAGTTTTAAAGTAAAAATTAGCAGGTTAACCCAGGAAATGTAATACACATTTTTTTCTCCTAATGGTTCATGTTTTGGTTGTGTTCATGTAATTGTTTTTTACGGCCTACGGTTTGAGCCCCTATCGCACATGAAGTAGTCATCATATTGGTAATTAGAGCCATTTTAATTTTTGACAACCGAGCAGTTCTATCCGCCAATTATCGGCCCGTCAACGGATAACAGGGACATTTCAAATGCCAAGTGACTGGAATTAAAACACCAAACCTAACCCTACCTAACAAAGATTTCTTAGTACTTTATTTTACATAATCAATTAAATTTCCTGAACATAAATATTTTTTTTACGTTCCGTGTGTCCCTTTTAAAGTATTTTTCGAACACTTAAACAAAACATAATTAAAGACCAGACTACAATTGAATAGAAAGCAATGCAAACTTTATGGTAGCTTGCCTTTTCTGTGCAAATGTGCTGTGAACACCTTTGTTCCAAATTTATTACTGTCTGCGAATAATAGTTAGCCGGAATAAAAAATCTGTAGGTTTAAATTACCAAAGCTATTTATTACGTTTAAAAAACAAAATACTGCACATGTGCGCTCGAAAAATGTTCGGAATTTTAACAACGGACCAAATATTTTGCATCCTTTAGTAAGTTGCATTTATTATTCTATTTAATAAAGTGCGCGCATTTTTTTATCGCTTGAGAATATGCCTTGATAAATTTATACCAGAACGTACCAAATATTCATGGTTATCAATTTTCGGAAAAGAATTTCAACAATTTAATAAAGCACCTATTTAATAAACCTTCTCCACCGTACCTACTTTCATTTTGTTGTTAATCGCACACACATAGCCCATACACGTGTAAAGTTATTATACGCGTTTTAAAATAAATATTTTTCGTTCGTATTAAACGTATTTGTTTGGAAATTTAACGGTATTAGTAGGCTTTTTAACTTTAGTAGAAATCTATTTGAAGGTATTATGAACAAACATCAATTTTTTAAACATACTATTTGAATTGCTTAACAGTTAATTATAAATTGACTGGAATCAGTTGTATTGAAATATCTCTTATTAGAGAAATGTTGTGAAGTCGAAAGAAAGTAGAATTAGAAGATAACGAGAAGTGAAGAAGAAGTGTAAGATTAGCTTCCTGGACATTATATATGGCCAGAGCCTTTTCAAATAACGAATCGATTCCGAATGATGGTCTCTCGCCTGTACTGATACTGAGAATATTTTCCATTATGGGAAGAAAAACACCATAAATTTCACTACCAACTCAAATCGTCAAATATTTTTAAAATGCCTAATGAAATGATAATATTAAGAAAAAATGAAAAACGTACAAAAAATACCGACAAAACTTAATGTACGTTATACTTCATTACTTATATAACTACAGAGAATACTGTGTATTTATCTTGCTTTTCGACATTTCGCCTATTATGAAATTTACGTTGCTAGAGAAAAAAATGTTGATTTTCTGAAAATTATAGTTTTTCGGGGGTTCCGTAAATGCATACTTAGCTATGTTTGAAATTTTGAGGTATTAGAAATGCATTGTTTACGAATAAAGCCATCCAAGATAATAATGTAGTACTTGTGTGCCTAGTTTAAAGAGTGTCACACGTATCACAGGTATCCATGAATTACTTGTTTACCTAGTTTAAATAGTGTCACACGTAGGTATCTGTTACCTTAAATCCATGAAGTACTTGTGTACCTAGTTTAAATAGTGTCACACGTAGGTATCTGTTACCTTGAATCCATGAAGTACTTGTGTACCTAGTTTAAATAGTGTCACACATAGGTATCTGTTACCTTGAATCCATGAATTACTTGTTTACCTAGTTTAAATAGTGTCACACGTAGGTATCTGTTACTTTAAATCCATGAAGTACTTTTTTTTATATAAGATAATGTGTCCTTACTGGGGTACCCCGTTCTAAGGTCACATTGTACATGGTTATGTGTTTGAAATAGTATAAGTACATATGTTAAAATACTGCATAGAAAATTAAAAAACAATATTTAGAGAAAAATAAAACATAATACAAGCTTTAGTCTTTGTTGGGTTGCAAAATTATATCTATATGCTTCCTTCCCTTATCCATAATCCATTTCTTAATGTTTTTTTAAGTCAGTTATTTTTTTAATGTTTTTTATTTCAAAAGGGAGGACATTAAATAATTTTATAGAATAATACTGCATATTTCCTTGTCCAAAAGTTGTTTTAGTTGTAGGTTGGTGTAACATATGTTGTAATGTGGATCTTGTGAGTCTGTCTGAGTTTGTCTGTGTAAAGTTGTCCTGGTTTTTGAATGCGTAAATTAGTATATCTTTTGCGTATAATTGTTTTGGTGTCATTACATTCAGGGTTTTAAAAATATAGTCGGTAGGAGTTTTTATGGGGATCCTAAGTATAATTTTTAGTGTACTAAAATTTAAACTTGTGTACCTAGTTTAAATAGTGTCACACATAGGTATCTGTTACCTTGAATCCATTTAGTACTTGTGTACCTAGTTTAAATAGTGTTACACATAGATATCTGTTACCTTCAATCCATGAAATTCGCTTGCATACATTTTACCCGTGTGAACTATTATACGCATTAAGCAAACCTAACAATAACACATCACAGCCACGCGCTCGGATTACTTACACACTGGGAAGTACGTCAGTTACTTCCTGCAAACTCCTATGAATTGAAAAATTTATATGGTCTGTATCTAAATATAAGTATTTATTTTAAGTTCTATCTACGGTATTGAGTTTATTAATTCTAACTGAGAAGACTTTGAGTACAACACCAATTATATAGCTTTCAGTGGAGTAAAAATTTAGTGGTTCCGCCCACACGACGCCCGCACAACATATTGAGCCACTCCCAACTAGCAAGCATTTTAATAAATACTTTCCGATTACTCTAATTTAGTGACTATTGATTTCATAGACTTTATTTTGCCATTGACTGCTTAATTATTTATTTGCTAGTTGAGTGTGGCGCAGTGCGTTGCGCGGGCATTCTCTGGACGGATAAATTGAACTGTAATCTGTAGAAATACGAGTACATTTTAAACTATTGAATCTTGTTAATATCTGAACTTTTTTGACAGTTCAGATCTACGAATTTGTCTTGTTGGTTCATTTGATCGTTCCCATTTTTTCGACTTACATAGATCAGTCAGTAGTTATTTATACAGGGTGTCCGGAAACTCGGAGTACAAGCGGGAAACTGGTGAATCTACATCACATTTGGAGTCGATTTTGTAGTATATTTTTTTTTGAGCTTTCGTTATCGAGTAAATCGAGTTTGAAGTTGATTTTTTTTTTTTTTTTTTTTTTTAATCAAATTCTTATAAATTATTACTGAAGATCAAAGTACCCAACTAATTAAAACTATTTGAAAGTAAAACAAATGAAGAAACTCGGATTTGAAGCATTATTTTGAAATCACCCTTCATTTAACCCGGTGTAATCATAAAATATTTCTGCTCTGCAGGGTTAAAACATCTGTTATTCAACCCTAAACACCAGAAAAAACTTTAACCCTAAAATAGCCGAAAAATATTTTTTTTTGGTTTTTTTTTTTTTTTGAAAATGCTCAAATCAAAAAACTTTATGTTTTTTTGGGTTCCCCTTGTGGTGTAGATTCTCCAGTTTCCCGCTTGTACTGCGAGTTTCCGGACACCGTGTATAACTTAAAATGTTCAAACTATAAACTATGTTCAAAAACTGTAAGGAATTTTTAGGGATGACTAACTACATACATATTATTTACCCACTAGGAAAATTATTTTCAATATGACGAAACTGTTTATCAACCCTTAATTTAATTTTCTGTAACATAAATCCTATACCTACCTTCATAGAATAAAGAGCAGATGAGCTAAATTGAATTTGTGATCTGTGTCTTTGCACTATGTGATAAAGAACATTGCAAAGAGTTATTTTCAACGGTAACTGAAAATTATATTATTATCTGCCGTGTAAATACAGAATAAAAGGTCAGAAGTCAGTACAAGAAGAAAGGAAATTGTGGAATGTTTTTCCAATGCAGTTCAGCACCACATCCATTACAGAATATACTCGTAATATATACGGAATTAACGATGTTTTAGCTACTAAACCATCTGACTATACTTGAAACTCCAAGACTTCAGCCATTTGTGTTACGGCTTACCATAAAGATTATATCAAACGCAAATAAATTGATGCGCGATAAAGTTCTTAGCGTAAATCCCCCTCGCTTTATTAACGTTGTACCAAGATGCGAACGGAGAATTCATCCCTTAATCTGACACCCCGACCCCGGCCCCAAACACCCTTGGATGCTTAAGAATACAATTAATCATTATTTTACACCGCAATCCTTTTGTCAAAGCATTCTGCCTGAGAGTCTTATCGCGAGGAAAAATGAGAATGCAAAATTTCATTATGATTTTTTTGGTAAACTAATGTTTTTAAGACAATATTTTTTATGCATAGCACAAAGGGTAACAATTATTTTACAAACAATAATTATTCGCCTGAAACACTCATCCACATTGAAAAATCTCCTGATAAAAGATACATGACGCCAACGGGACTCGAACCCGTGTCCCTTCGATTTCCGGTCGACAGCTCTGACCACTGAGCTATGGCGGCTTATCTCTTACCCGCGTAATTATTCAATATATACTAGTGTTTCATTCAACAATTACTGCTTGTTACATTTTTCACCTGAAAACAACCAACTTTATTTTATATGAGAAAGGCATTGTAAGTGCTAACTCTCTCACTAGATGACGTCGAGACAAATTGTCTACATTTTTAGGTGAAATACTTGAACTTGTCAAATATTAATTATTATTTTTTTGGTAAACTAATGTTTTTAAGACAAGATTTTTTATGCATAGCACAAAGGGTAACAATTATTTTACAAGCAATAATTATTCGCCTGAAACACTCATCCACATTGAAAAATCTCCTGATAAAAGATACATGACGCCAACGGGACTCGAACCCGTGTCCCTTCGATTTCCGGTCGACAGCTCTGACCAAATGTAACAAGCAGTAATTGTTGGATGAAACACTAGTATATATTGAATAATTACGCGGGTAAGAGATAAGCCGCCATAGCTCAGTGGTCAGAGCTGTCGACCGGAAATCTAAGGGACACGGGTTCGAGTCCCGTTGGCGTCATGTATCTTTTATCAGGAGATTTTTCAATGTGGATGAGTGTTTCAGGCGAATAATTATTGCTTGCAAAATTTCATGTTTTAAATTTTTTCTTTAGTTAATACCGTTATGAAAATAAGATACAGATACAAATAGTATTTTTTGCAGTTAGGGAGTCACCATCGTAGATTATAAATATACTGTCGATCAAAACTAGATGTATTTAAAAACATTCGCTAGTTACCCTGTTGGTCATCTGCACAGATATCTGTACACATTGATCAAAAGTAGTTTTCAGTGTTTAGTTATTAGTTGTTTTATTAAGTTCGATTGTTACCCAAATAAATTTTCGGTCGCGGTAAAAGTAACAAAACGAAATTTAAAAATATATTTCTTCCCTTTGAAAACTTTCATTCGTTCTTAAAATTAAAAAAAAAAACACTGTCAAAGGTCTTTGGTGTCGAAATTTCAGTAATAAATTATTTCTTTCTATTTTTATTAAAATTGATCCAATTCAGAGAAAGGCCTGATTTACTGAGCCTAATCACCTTCACCCATTGAAAATATAAAGTATAATTACTTGATGAAAAATCTAAATTTATTAAAACTCTCAGATCGAAGAATTATATCCGACTTAATATTTATGTTCAAAATTGTAAATGGTAGTATAGACAGTCCTGATTTAATTAACCTTATTGAATTTCATATACCCACGAGAGCTACTCGTTCTAAAATTTTGTTTAAATGCAACAATATCAGGACTGAGTATTCCAAACACTCGCTTGTACCTAGGTTGCATGAAGTTAGTAATAGATACGCAGATGTGGCAGATCTATTTAACTGCACGCAAGGTAGGTACAAGAGGGCTATGCTATCAAATCTTTTCAATCAATATTAATTTAATCTAATTCTACCTTATTTGCACTATGGAAACTTATGTACTTGTATCTCTTGTTTACTTACTTACTTACTCTCTAATGTCATTTCACAATCAAATGCCACATATATTTGTAATTTTTTTTTTAATATTTCTACGATTTTAACTGTGACATGTTATCATTGTTTATGGTATATTTATACCGTTGATATTAAATAAATATACCAACTAAAACTACTCGATCGAAAATTCTTTTTAATAGCAACAACAATATAAGTACCAAGTCATGTAGATACTGGCTCGTACCTAAACTGCATGCAGTTGGCAATACTTTTGCAGAAATTGTAAATGTGTGCAACTGCATAGTTACAAGAAGGCTATAATAACGTACCTCAATAATAATATCAATTAAGGTTAAGGGCAAATTTTACTTCATGATTACTGTTATTACTAAATTATTATGTTTGTCACATGTTTATAAAAGCCCGTATAGGCGTGTTATACACAAAAATAATGAATTTTGTTTTGGGATATTTTTCTCAAATACAGGGTTTTCCAATAAGAGGTGTTTTTTTTAATAGCCCGCTATTTAAGTAGATGTTACTTATGAAGCTGTCATTTTTTGACATTTGACAAGTAAAAACTACGTCATTAATAAAAATGGAACGATACACGCTTCAACAACGCATTGAAATTATTAAAATTCACTTGAGTGAATCAAATGCAAACCATCTTGAGTGATGAGGCCCATTTCACCTCGGTGGCTTCGTCAACAAGCAAAATTGTCGCATTTGGGGCTCGGAAAACCCAAGATTTATTGTTGAAAAGCCTCTTTATCCTCAACGTATGACTGTTTGGTGCGGTTTATGGTCCGGCGGAGTCATTGGACCTTACTTTTTCTAAAATGAGGCTGGAGAAACAGTTACGGTGAATGGATTGCGCTATCGAGAGATGATTAATGATTTTTTATGGCCGGAATTGGATGGTATTGATCTGGACAACGTTTACTTTAACAAGACGGTGCTACGTGCCACAAAAGCAACGAAACCAATCAAAATAACACCTCTTATTGGAAAACCCTGTACAATATAATTAAATAAAAATCAGCAAACAATATAAACGCCGTTTGGTAAAATAACGAGGTCTACTAAACTTCCGTAAAATTTCTTTCATTTAACATAAACCCACGACTACCATATAATATGCAAGGAGGGAAAACAAGCAAGCTTATGCAAAGCATAATAATGCACATAAACCGAGAATGTTGAGAATTTTAGCATCCTTGCTTAGAAATATTTACAGGTAGCTCAGAAAGGGTTCAAACTGGGATTACATTACATATTTTGGCGAATATTCTTGAAAGACCTTATGGCTTTAGATGCAGAACTATAAATATATTTTTTAAATCTCAACTAAAGGGTGCACTCTATTCCATACTGTGTAATAATTATTTTATATCTTAATTTGAGGAAGTCATTAATTAGCTGTTTATTAATGTTTAGGGATAAAATATGTCGAGGGATCTTCACTTAATGTACAAATATGTCGAGGGATCAGTACACTTCTATGAAGTTTTCAACTAAGCAAGCAAATTTTTCGTCCTACAAAAAGTTTTAAAAATCGTTATCTACATTGTGATTTTCATACAAAAACTAATTGTATCACATTCAAAAAGTGGATCGTTTTCCGATTATTAAATAATCAAAGTGTGAACACATCTACTATAACAGTGATTCTAAAAACAAAATCTTATTTGCGTGACAAGTGACATTTAAAGCCATAGACATAAACCTAATGAAATATTGTTCTGGCTGTCACTGAAACCAGAGACAATATTTTGAATTTGAATTGAAGTGGGGGCATTTTTGAACCCAACTTTCTTGTAAACTGTGAACAAAATGTCTAATACCCAAACACGTAGCAATAAATCAAACCTTGATAAAGAGGACAAACAAACTATGGATAAAATTTTTGATTATATCGACAAAAAGTTTGATTCTTTAAAAAAGGATATAATTCAAAAAATTGAATGTCAGAATACGGAATCTATAAAAAGTATTGAGTACATAAGTGCTCAATATGACGAAATTATTAAAAAATTGGATACAAATAATAACCAAAATTAATCAATCCAAAACGAACTTGAAAATATAAAAAAGAGCAAGTGGGAAAAAACGCTACAATAAAAAAAATGGAACTAAGACTAGATGAAATTGAATATACATCAAATCTGCACTACCTAGAAATTGCAGGAATTCCACAAAAAAATGGTGAACAACTGGAGGAAATTATAAAAAAAGTCGCATCTGCAGCTGGAGTTCAAATCAAACACGCTGATATAAACAATGTGACCAGAACTACAGACCGAAGACTTAATGCTCCGCCAAAAATCCTAGTAAAATTTACAGAAATTAAACTAAAAGAAATCCTTCTATCTAAAAAAAGAGAAATGGACCTTAATTTACTAAAGGATTTGACAAACGAAAAAGTGTACATAGGTGAAGTAATAAGTCCCTACAAAAAAGAGTTGCTTTGGAAAGCAAAGCAACTAGCCAAAGAAAAAAATTATGAATTTGTTTGGATCAAAAATGGGAAAATAATGGTTCGTAAAGGTCATGATCAAAAAATTTTGTACGTAAATCATCTGGACGACCTCGATAAATTAATATAACAAATCACTTACTTGAACACACCAAACTGAAATACCTACTGAGAACATGGATAAGGAAACAATAACTACAAACAAACCAGATGAACTGCTAACTCTTAAAAACAATTTTAATATATTAAATAAAAATATACGAAGTATCAACAAAAACTTCGATGAACTTCAAATACTAATTAAGAATCTAAAAATTAATCTTGATATAATTATCCTCACTGAGTGCTGGATAAAGGAAAAATATTCACCCTTACATATTAATAATTACACCTCATATGCAACCAATTTGAATTACACAAAAAATGATGGTGTGATAGTGTACATTAAAGATGACACTAAAACTGAAGTCAATGAAATAAAATTCCCAAATGCAAACTGTTTGAAAATCAAAGTGGGTGATGAAACCACTATATTAGCTCTGTATCGATCACCAGCTACAACTAATATTAATCAGTTTCTTGAAACGCTTTCTAATGAACTCAATCTTCTAAAAAACAAAAAAAATGTCTTCCTCATCGGAGATATAAATATTGACATACTAGAAAACGGTCATACAAATAGAACTGATTATCTGCAAACAATGGCCGCCCACGGACTTGAAAGTTTGATAAATAAACCTACGCGTGTTACAAATGACACCAAATCTTGCATCGACCACATATTCAGTAAGACTGATAAACCAACCAACTCTATCATATTCACCTCTACTATAACCGACCACTATACAACAATTTTATCTATTACAAAAAAGAAAATACAAAGATCGCAGCCCTACCCAATTATCGTGCAGAAGACAGAAACCATATGGAATGAAGTAAAACAACAATTACTAAATACAAAATGGATAAACCTACTGGAGAACCTTGATACAAATAGTGCCTGGAGTAAATTCATTGAATATATAACTCATACCATCATGTCAAATACCAAATCAATAGAAAAAAAGATTTCACATAAAAATCAACATCTTAAACCATGGATAACCCAAAGCGTTATAAATTGCATTAGAAAAAGAGATGAACTACACAGGAAAGTTAGTTTAAATCCTTGTGATATTTTTATACAACGATATTATAAAAGATACAGAAATATTTGCAAAAATGTTGTACGCAATGTCAAAGAAAATTATTATAAGAAAAAAATAGACGAATGTAACAATGACCCACGCAAATTATGGAAGATCATCAATGAAATTACAAGTGCAAAATCATCCCATAACAAAAGCATAGATGAACTAACAATTGAAAATACCCAAATCTCTTTCGAAAAGCATCCGGACAAAATTCTCGAATACGTAAACGAATTTTTTACAAATATAGGGTCAAAATTGGCAAAGCAAATCAGACATCCAAAAACTAGCATTTTACCAGAAGAAAAGGAAAGTATGAACCAGATAGATAAATTAAAGTTAACTAATGTAACCAATACTGAAATCAGAAACGCAATTGTATCCCTCAATGTTAATAAATCATCGGGAAATGATATAATCTCAAATAAAACAATAAAACAACTCCAAAATGAACTGACCTTCCCTTTGACATACTTGGTCAATCTGTCTATATCTACAAATGTATTCCCCTCATGCCTTAAAAAAGCAACAGTTATACCTATACATAAAAGTGGTAACAAAAAGGATATATATAACTACCGACCCATAAGTCTCTTAAGCTCCTTTTCAAAAATCTTGGAAACTGTAATGAAGAAGCAAATTGTTCATTTTCTTGAACAAAACAAATTATTATCACCATCCCAATATGGCTTTAGGGAAAATCTAAGCACCAATGATGCCATAGAAAATCTAACAAGCATAGCCATAAAAAACATAGATGAAGGGAAAAAGTGTTTGGCTTTATTCATAGATCTTCAAAAAGCTTTTGACACAATAGACCATAAAATATTACTAACTAAGCTAAAAAAAATAGGAATGGCCGAAACAACAATGAACTTATTAGAGTCATATATAACAGGGCGAGAACAACAAGTACAAATTGGCAAACAAAAGAGCAAACTACTATCTTTAAACTATGGCGTCCCTCAAGGAAGTGTACTGGGACCGATCCTATTCATTATCTATATCAACGATTTAACTAACCTTACCATTAAAGGAAACATAATCAGTTTTGCTGATGATACTGTTTTATTATTTCAAGAAGAAAATTGGACGGATACATTTAATGAGGCTGAAAAGGGGCTTAGTGCACTTCAAAATTGGCTTAAAATCAACTCGCTTACCCTTAATATAAGCAAAACAAAATATATAACATTTTCAATAAACGCAAGGAGCCAACCAATAAAATCACTAGAACTAAAACTACACGAATGCCATGGAAATAATATACAATGTTACTGCCTCGTCATCGAAAAAACACAAAACATAAAATATCTCGGAGTAATAATCGACGAAAATCTTAGATGGGACCTACACATCAAAGGTATTACGGAAAAACTCACAAGCCTTATATATTTCTTTAAAAATCTAAGAAACGTATTAAATAAAAAGGATATGAAAAAGGTCTACTACGCATTATGTCATTCTCGAATTGAATATGGAATCATAGGATGGGGATCTGCTACACATACGTACCTACACAACCTGAATACGATTCAAAAAGGAATCATAAAGACCATATTGAAAGTACCAATTAGAACGCCTTCAATTGAAATATTCAATTCCTTTGACGTACCAAATGTACAGCAAATATATGCCAAAAATATATTATTGAAGCTCTTCAAAAATAACAAATCCTCTACTAGACTGTGTATGCATAACACTAGATCGAACAAAAATGATATAAAAAATATTCCAAGTTATAAAACCACATTCGGACAAAGAAACTATACATACTTTGCAACAAAACTCCATAACATCCTTCCCCAAGACATAAAACTAATAAAAAATCCTAATGAATACAAATCATTAATAAAAATATGGCTGAAAGAGGTCAGTGAAAAAACCCTAATGAAAACACTAAAAACGATATAGAAGACACTAAAAACGACATAGAAGACACTAAAAACGACATAGAAGACAAATAAACCATATTTAAATAACTTTAGTCCGCCTCGGCACAGGACCCCCTAGTGAGGAGGACTAAGAAATACAATATTTTATACTTAATTTCACCATTATATTTTGTATGTAACAATTATTTTATATAGTCGCTAAAATAAAAAAAATAAAAAAATAAAAAAATCTTGCATTTTTTTTTTGTTCTAGCGTTAATGATACTGACGCAAAACTTAACTATCTTTGCTTCCCTAAGCATATAGCTTTATGCGATGTGTAGGATTGCACAAACCTCGCCACATCCCGAAATAAAATTGTTATTATTGATACTATTTATTATTTATTAATAAGAATCACAAAGTTCCCCGAATTGGGGACTAAATAATTCCATTGGCTCAGGACAGTTGGGTCTCTTGTCTGGAAAGCACAAAAATAAAACAGAAACGTGATATAATGGTGATTTAAAAACCATGGTATAATGTTTATAATATCAAATGATAGATTATTTTTGCTCGCAAAATGATGTGGTGACCTAACAGCAGCCACTTTGTATTTAAGAAAAATAACCACCTCGCATAACGTGTGCACCTTTCTTGAATAAATATATGATGTGAGTAATTTTGTCAATATTAATAGCGTGATAAGTTATATAATTTTATCGGTATAACTTCTGTGGAATATACCCCTTAATGTTTTATAAGAACAATCATTGTTCATTGTAGAAGAAAATAATATTAATCAATATAAACGAAAATAAATAGTGGCTAGAAGCGTTGTCCCGATAAAACAGAGATCCTGGGTTCGATTCCCAGTTGCGGCTGTAACGTGTTTATTTTACTAGACTTGTTTTTGTTTCGTTTAAATTTATTAGTATTATATTTTTCAGTGATTATAAAATACGTTATCGTTCAAAACTACCAGTAAATGCAAAAGGTATGCAGGTATTCACGTCAATTTTATAACTACCCAGCCAAATACCTTTATTGTGGTTTCTCTTACAGTACAAAATAGCTTAAAGTACTCTCAGCATGAATTTAACTACCCCGTATCTTAAGGGTACGAAGAACAAGGGAATTCAGCATTGTACAAAGCTTTATTCATGTATGCAAATTCCTTGCGATATCATGGATCATTTTGTCGGCATACTTGTCAGGAAATGCGGGCGTCATCTTACGTTGCGTTGTAGACATTCTGCAAACTAACACCGGTAGCAGTATTACATATTCCATAACAATTTAAGTAATCAGTGTTATTACAGGATATAATAGTATTGTGTTTACTTATCTTGCTAGCCCACGAGGCGCAAATAAATAAATAAGTAATTAATTGTTAAAATTGATTTTAAAAATATCTGCAAACCTTTGTAACAATCTTTCATACAGTCAGTATGGATAGTTTTTTTTTTTTTTGTATTAGGCAATTCACCCTAAAGAGAGTGCTTTGTGCCGATTGGGTTAAGATATATGGTTAAACTGATGTGAATTATCTATAAGGGGACTGGACATATCATATATTAAAGTCATTCAAATCTATAAACTTATAAAGAATAGAATATACGCGAGAGTTGTTGAGAGACAGCAAATATGGAATACTAAGGGGAGACTGGTGGGTGATTTTAATAAGCAATCGATACATGCCCTTGAAAGAAGAATGGTTTTTACAATTGAAGAAGACATGGTCAAGAGTCTCATCCTCCACACCACACTGGCATAATGAACTTTCGAGTACCCGAATTTTAAACAAATGAGTTGCTATAGAGCAGTGGCCAATTCTCATTCTCGAGATACAGGAAATAAATCTTTTGGACTTTTTTATTCCGTGGAACCAGGGTTTACTTGGAATATGATTTTGTATTCCAGCATAGAAAGATCCAGTTTGAGTTTTCGTGATTGTCCAATTTTCTTCCCAGGAACGAGACATGTTGGATTTAAGAATAGAGAAGACGTCAGAGACAGGAATTTTAAAATCTAAAGGAATAGAACCAGATACAGTTCCAAGTTTAGCGAGAGAATCAGCTTGCTCGTTACCCTCAATTCCTAGATGGCCAAGCACCCAAACCAGTATTGTCTCAAACATAGATTCGTTTAAAGAATCGAGGATGTTTTTAATATTACAAATAACATAGTCTTCTGGACTTCGAACGATATTAGAGGAAATTTTTAATACTGCACTTAGAGAGTCAGTACACAGTAAGGCTCGACGAATATTGAGGAGTTGGATTTGAATTAAAGCTTGTTCAATTGCGAAGCATTCTGCAGTGAATATGGAAATTTCTTTAGGCAATTTATAAGACAGATTAACATTGAATTCAGGAATATATACCGATGCGCCACATTCTTTGTGGTCGGATTTGGAACCATCTGTGTATATGAGGGAAAATCCAGGAAACTTTGAAAATATAAAGTTTTTAAAATGTTCTTCAACATTTTGAAAGTTATTAGCTGATGATAAAATGTTCGTCCGGAAGTCAGAAATTATTACGTTTGGGATAAAATTAATAGCATTAAACGGGGTACTGTAAATAGGAAGGATTGGATCATCTTGTAGATTTTGAAGGTTAGAAGACAGAGATCTGAATGATAGAAAACTTTTTAATAAGAGAGGGAACCGATCTCTATCTATTACCCTCCTTCTGTTATTCAAAATACTGAACAAACGATCGAGACTCTGTTCCAATGAGTGACGCGATAAAGATAACGCTTTGAAGATATATCTATCCGCGAGGTATTGTCTTCTCAAAAATAAGGGAGGATCTACACATTCTATCTGAAGAGCATTAATTGGAGAAGATTGCATTGCCCCAATAATCATTCTGAGCCCTTTTGATTGGATTCTTTCAAGTTTCTTATCCAGATATTTAGGAAGTGGGTCGAAAAGAAATGTGCCATAATCCAAGTGACTTCGAACGAGGGAATTATACATTAGTTTAAGAGTAGTAGGATGGGATCCCCACCATACTCTGGAAACAGCTCGCATCATATTAAGCCCCTTTTCACACTTAGCAGAAACGTTCTGAATATGCGGGAGCCAGGAAAGCTTATGGTCCAAAAGCAGGCCAAGAAATTTTATTTGCTTAACGATTTGAAGGGGGAAATTATCAAAAGAGACTGTAAAGTGAGGCAGTTTTCTTTTGCGAGTAAAAGCCACTACCTTGGTTTTAGAGGTAGCTAAATTCATTCCATTTGTCAACATCCAAACTTTAATATTATGTAAGGCCAAATTTAATTCCTTCGCAGCATGTGATAAATTTTTGTGAGATAAATATATGAGAAAATCGTCCGCAAAATAAAGTCGCTTAATAGACGAAGGGATTACAATGTCTAAATCACTAATATAAATATTAAATAATAAAGGACTGATTACAGACCCCTGGGGTAGCCCTTTCCAAAGTTTGCGCTTCAATATGTTTGAGGAAGAGTGGATAATAATGGATCTGTCTGTTAGCAAGTTGATAATAAATTGAACTAATTTTATAGGGATTTTTATTTTAACTAATTTTTCCTTCAAAACATCAATTAATACATCGTCGTAAGCTGAAGAGAGATCTAGAAATGTGGCCAATGTACAAGAGTTAAGGGATTGAGAAATACGGATATCTGTTGTTAACAAACTTAAATTATCCATAGTAGATTTCTTTTTCCGAAAGCCGTATTGATTAGGAGGGATAATACTGTGATTTTCAACAAACCATTCTAATCTGTTCTTTATCAAATGTTCCACTACTTTAATTAAACACGACGAAAGAGCAATAGGACGATAGGATGAGACTTCGGACGGATTTTTCCCTGGTTTTAAAACCGGGAGGATTTTTTGAACTTTCCAGACATCCGGAATAAATCCTGTTTCAAACATGTTATTAATTAAGGATAAGAAATATTCAACCGACATGTCGGAGAATGCTTTAAAGAAGCTATATAATATTCCATCAGGACCCGGAGAAGAGTCAGAAAGAGATTTAATTACTCGTTTTAGTTCACTAACTAAGAAAGGAGAGTCTAGCCAGTTAGAGTGAGATGGATATGAAATAAAAGAGGGCATTTCTTCACATCTGGCAACTGAAGGAGGGGCAATCTTATCAGCAAAACCTATAATAATTTCCTCCGGAATATGTTTGGTACGCTCCGGAGCATATGACGAACCGAATTTTTTTAAATTAGTCCAAACAGATGACTGGGGAGTTTCAGGAGACAAGTTTTCACAAAATTTTCGCCATCCAGACCGCTTTTTATTTTTCAAAATACGTTTAGTTTCTGATTGGACGCGTTTTACTGATAAGAAATTTTCAAAAGACATGCATTTGCGGTAAATGGAAACTGCTTCTTTTCTAGAGTTAACAGCACGAGTGCATTCTTCGTCCCACCACGGAGTCGAATGTTTACTTTTAATGTTAACTTTACGCTTTGGAATGGATTTTTCTGCTGCTTTTATAACTATACTAGGAAATAATTCACATTGAGTTCTGATGTTCCCAAGAGAAGATTTTACAGAGTGAACAAGAGAGTCTAATACAGAAGAAAAAAATCTCCAGTTCGCATCTTTCGTTTTAAATTTAAAATTATTGTTAATTGTAAAGGAATGCGAGGTGGTTAGATAGTGAAAGAGGATTATAATAGGGAAATGATCACTGGAAAGGGGGTCTTTAAGTATGTTCCAAGAACATTTACGTATCACCGAAGATGAACAGAGAGATAAATCAACAACACTTTTTCTTTGTTGAGGGGGGGTGAATCGGGTTGGAGATCCGTCGTTTAAAATACATAAATTATGGGAATCAATAAAATCTAAAAGATTACGGCCAGAACGATTCGTTAATTCACTACCCCAAGAGGTAGAATGAGCGTTAAAGTCGCCCAGTAACATATACGGGGGACGGATCTGAGACATAAATGATGACCATTCGTTTTCATCAAAAATAGTGGAGGGAGGGACATATATTGATAGTATTGTAATATCACATACAACAGCTGCTACTATCTGAAAATTGTTAGAGAGAGTATGAAACATGATTGGTTTGAAAGGGATAGAGTCATGGATGATTAAGGCAGCGCCACCTTTACCATCCAGTCTATCATGTCTAAGACAATTATATCCCGAAATCTTAAATAGATACGAGGGTTTAAACCACGTTTCAGAAATAGCGGCAACTGAAATTTCATGTTCATCGAGTAATTTTACAAGTTCAAATTTATTACAGATTAGACTTCTGATATTCCACTGAAGAATTCTGTTCAGTTTCGGAGACATTAGGAAGACAGGATAATAAAGATTTAATGCAATCGGCAGCGTTGGACGGTATATTATTGTTGTTTGAAAGAATAGAAATTAAGAGGGTAATTAAAGTCTGAATGAAAGCAGAATTTTCATTCACCACTTTCCCTAAATTAGGGGAAGATTGGGAACTATTTAAAGCACTCCCATTGAGTGTCTGAGATTTATAATTCCCATTTGGGTTAAACAAAATATCATTATGTTGATTTTTATCAATAGAAGCAATAAATTTTGGTTTTGGTTTTAGTGGTATAAAAATTGTTTCCCTGTGAGAAGATGATGGAGGAGATTTAGAGTAAGATAGATTGCAAGGAATTGAGGTAGATGTTACCTCTGCAAACGATTTTATTGCAGGTGGGAATAATTTTGATGCCTGGAAATAGGAAATGTTGTCTGAAGCCATTGATTGTTTAATATTCCTTTGTCTGGTCAATTCTGGACAGGCCATACTAACCGCTGTATGATTTCCCTTGCAGTTAATGCAACGTGGATCATTCGATGATTTTTGGCAAAGATCAAAGGGGTGGTCCTCTCCGCAATGAAAACAACGTGGAGGGGAACGACATATGGGTTTAGAGTGTCCGAAACGGCAGCAGTTAAAACACTGTATCGTCGGGAATTTATATACTTCCACAGGGAGTGCGTTGTAATAAATAAATACCCGAGATGGCAAAGTTTGGCCTTCAAAAGTAATAACAACCGATTGTGAGGGTTTCCATGTAGTGGTTCCATTAGATGTATCTTTGTAATTTAATCTACGTGCTTTTAAAACCTTAGGGGTCACTTGAGAATCATTAAGTGCATCAACAATTTCAGATTCTGAGAGATCGGTTGGTATACCTCTCACTCGGCCCATTCTAGTAAGGTTGTAAGTTGGAATATAAGCTTTAAATTTGTGGTGTGAAAGCGTATCAATTTTTTGGACAAATTCATTTGCAAAGTTTGCGGATTTAAATTTTAGGGATAACTTATAGCGGCCTTCCGGCTTAATAGATCCGTTAACTATGCCAAGGTTATTGTTTTTTGAACTAAAAATGAATTTCCCGAAATCCAGAGGATGAATAATTTTTCCTTGTTCAGTACTTTGGACATTGACAATGAATGGAGCCGAGGAGGATGGGGAATAACTTAGTTCAGTATTTTTAGATTCTGATAATATGGTATCCTTACGAATTTCCTTAGGGTTTGAGGTTTCATCGGATTGCGAAGGTTTAATTTTGGGAGGTACATTAAGACAGAGCGATGGTCTTCGTTTTCTGGAAGGGAGTATTATAGAAACATCCGATTCATACTCATCTCCAATATTGAATATGGACTCGGGGTCAGGAGGTCGATCTTCATCTTCCTCCATATTTATAAATTAATTAACAAAAAAAAACAATAATACAGTCTATTTGATTGACTGTACACACGAATTTCAAAACCTAAATATAACAAACAAATAATAGAAAACAAAAATGTAACAATAATTTCTTATCTGTACGAAGTCCGCGACAGCAGGTAGGCAATTCGTCAAACACAGAGCACGACTATCCACTACCGTAGTTCGATGACTAATCGTATGGATAGTTGTAAAAACTTTAAAACTTTTCTCCAACTACCCGTACAGAATTTACAGATAAATTATTTGTTGGAGTAAGCAGACTACACAGTGATGTTTATGGTCATTTTTACATAGAGCCCTTAAGGTCGGGTGTGAGTTAGATTGCCATGCAGCAATAAAATATATTTTGTTTCTTTTATACTAATAAAAGGTTGAAAATTTCTATCGAAACATTGATGATAAAATATTGTAAGGTTAAAATAAATTCACATCCTGCTGCCAAACGACCAAAAAATTACAGTATAATTTTTGCACAACGCTTATTTTAATCCATATTTACAGTGTGTTTACATTGAGGTCACCATTCCAGTTTATCATTTTAAGAAAGGTATTACCTCAACAATAAGTTTTGACTGAAAGAATAACAGTAATACTTGAAGATTATGTTACCCAAATATTTATTTATTAATTTTTGACTATCCATTTGAACATCCACGTTTACAAAAGACTTATTTATTATAACTTACAACCACATTATTACATTTTCTTTCGATTCATATGGCTCCTACAATCCAGCTTAAATCTATCAATTGATGCAGACTTCATGTATGGTAACCTTGTGTTTTGTGTTTGTACTTTTTGGTAGCCTGATTTTATAGTACGTCTTTGCGTTATGTCTGTGAATGTCCTTGTAGTATATAATTTTGTTTGAAAGGTATTTTGGTAAAAGGTGGTTTATTATTTTATGTATTTGTATTTATAATTGGGTTCAAGGTCAGAATCTGTTTCACCTTAAACAATTTAGTTCCTATAACATTTCAGTTAGTTTTGAAAATCTTTTTGGCCTAAGTATTATTCTCATCGCTCTATTTTGGATAATTTACAACTTATTCTGTTCTCTTTTTTTTTTTTTACGGGACACCTCACAAGAGCGTCCCTGCCTGTGCAGTGTACAGACAGGGGAACTATGTCACCACCCGGTTGGGCGGCGTTGTGAGGCGGAATGAGGTAGGGGCTGTAGGAAGGGATTTGTTAATTCGGGCCTTGAAGAGGCTCGGATTATAGGAGGGAGGAAAAACAGATGCCGGTCGCTCGTTTCACATACGAGCCGAATTACACAAAAACAAGTCGTAAAAACGGCCCGTTCTCATGAAGCCAACGTCAACCGTGAACGGGTGTTCAGCTCGTGTCCTTCGAGTTTCGCGCACGTGCACCGGTGCATCAGGAATCAATGCTGCTAGCTCCTTGGAGCAGGCTCCATTGAAATACCTGTAGAACAGACACAGCATGCCTACATTGCGTCTATGCATTAGAGAAGGCAATCGGTCTGTTAACAACGGATTGTCAATCAGACGGATCGCTCTCCTTTGCACAGATTTAAGCAGGTTTATTAAGTATTTTGGGGCACCAGCCCAAAGGTTGCTCCCAAATTCAATAGTTGGGCGGACTTGAGACTTGTACAGGGTCAGCAGCTGGTCACTGTTGAAGAATCTCCTAGCCCTGTACAAGACGCCCAACTTTTTGGACGCCTGATTTACTCGGGCTTCTATGGATCCCCGATACTTGAGCTGGTCTGATATAGTAACTCCAAGCATTTCAATGGAGTCTTTATTGGGGAGAGTGCTCCCATCAAATTGCACTAGACAGTCATTGATCTCCCTCTTTACCGAAATCAGACACGCTTGGGTTTTTGAGACGTTGAAACTGACCAAGTTGGCCTTACCCCAGGCACGAACCATCTCGAGGTGGTGGTCAATTTTTTGCTTCAAAACTTCCCGAGCTGTTCGGACATCATAGGTGGAAGGGGGCCTGTCAAAAAGATAACCCTCGTAAACGGTGCTGTCATCAGCGTAGCAGTGAAATGGTGCACATTCAACGAGATCGTTGATGTGCAATAAAAACAGCGTCGGAGACAGCACAGATCCTTGTGGCACCCCCGCATTGATTTGGTGCGGTGAGGAAGAAGAGCCGTCAACCACGATTTGAATTGTTCTTCCCCTCAGAAAGTCCGCAAATGAAACTATGCAGGGTTGGGTGGATCCCATACGATGGTAACTTCCCGATAAGGGCCCGGTGCCAGACTCTGTCGAAGGCTTTGGAGATATCCAACCCAACGGTTTGAGTTTCACCAAAACGCTCCATGTACCGCCCCCAAATTTGCGACACATAAGAAAGGAATCGTTGAACACTAGTTAAAATCAGTGGCGGCTTGTGACTTTTGATGTACTCGAGTGCTAATATTACAAAAAATGGCGTTGTTGATTTTGTTGTAGCTGAAAACGATTTTTAATTATTTTTCGAAAAATTGATTTTTTTTATGAATATTATCAGGAAATCCGTAGGGCGCACGGCTAAAGTGAAATTTCCTGAAAATCTTCCTACAAAAAATCGATTTTTAGTAATAAATTAAAAATCGTTTTCAGCCTCAACCACATCAGAAATGTCATTTTTAATAATAACACTCTAGTACACCCAAAATTCACGAGCCGCCACTGGTTAAAATATGGAGTGATAATGGAGTTGTATATTACATATAATATTCTTCTCAAAAAATAAATCTTCTTTGGAATTCTCTTCTCAGCATGCTTGTTAAAGGTTAGGTTGGGTTATAATCTAATATATCTAAGTATTTCATAACAGAAACGTTTCAATAATTTCATCACCATTTTTTAATTTTACTTTTATTTGTATTCGTTGGTCCAATTATCAAACATTTTGTCTTTTTTGTATTTAATAAGCTATAATATGATAAATCAAACAAGATTTATTACGTTGTTTAGCTACATATATATTTTAAAATAACTGTTTGGGATACGTAAGTTAAATAAATTTTTAAAATACGATGTATTATATATATTATCACAATTCACCTGCCTACTTTTCATAGCCATTGCGCCAAAATAACTTGTGAATATTCCGAAACATGAAAACTTAAGCTCTTGGGAGATTTCTTCCAAACTTGAATCCCACTGTAAAGAAAGACGCAGGGAACATAACAAAAAGGTCACATTATTCGTAATCTACAAATAAATGTTATCGCTCATGTAAAACATTAGTTTTTGTTAAGGGGTTTGTTTTCCCAAATGCTTTTCCCCACAGTTGACAAAACGTTAGTTAAATCCTGTTAAAAGTAGCCGCAAGGCTTAGATCCCATACAAACTTATTGGTACACCTATCAAATCAAATACACATAATACAAGGCACTTTAACAAAATTGTAGTTTACGTATACGCCTTTAAGAGATATGCATTCGGTCTAATAATACCTTTCTGTGGAAAGTCTGTTAATTTTATGCAATTATGATGTTTTGGTTGTAAAATCGAGCTGTGCATGTTTAGGAATGGTACGAATTGTTATCTCGACCGCAGCGCAAAGTAGCGGTAGAAACTCACCTCAGCAGTTATGGCGGGAAAGCTCGGGCGTGTTCAGACGCCATCTTAGGCGCTTTCCCAAATCTTAGCGCGTCCAGTGTTTGTAATTTGGATTTCCAGTACACGGAGCAAACAACGACACGACCCAAAGTTTGCATGGTTTCATATTGTTAATTGCGTCTTGCTTGGAAGATAAGACCAGGTAGAGCAAGAGAAATCTTGTATCTGTGGCTACGTTCGCATTCATTGGCACTAGAGAACCGATACCAAGAATTTTAAGACTTATGCTATTCGTTTACTTAGATAGGTACTTTTAATACTTTTCTTAGTGAAGGTCAACAAAAAAGAAAAGTTCGACAGCCATGAAAATTTGTTGTCTTCAATTTTGGACTTTGTCCTCAATCCTACTACAAAACTATCCAAATATCGCGTTATATCTCGGGAGTGTAGAACAGGCAGAGAAAATGTTTCATCGATGTGAATACATAGTCTTATACATAATTTTTTCCCAAGAAAAGTTCCTCTAACCGGTAATCACTTTGTGATGGCATTATTTATTTTATTAAAAAGACAAATAACTTCAATCACATCACTTTATTTGTATATACACAATCTACATGTTTCGCGAACAATGTTCGCTTCATCGGATTCGCTCATTCATACATAAAGTTAAAAAATTGAATATGAGCGGCGATAGAGGGAGGGGGGAGCGGTGAGAATGGGGAAAATTTATCAAAATTAGGGATAACAATGTCATTGAAAGGGAAATACCGGTTAAGTGGGAAAATATTTTTAAAAAAAAGGTATTACATTCTCTTCTCTAATTCTCTCTATAGTTTTTTAACTACTCGTTCTTGTGCTCATCATATCAGCTGTGGAAAGATTACTAAGACTTGACTCATGTTTTCCTCCATCCTACAAGATGGGTTAAGTCAATACGACGATCACTTCTTCCTTGCCATAAAAATTTACTCCTCATAGCATCCACAAAGATGACATAGTACGCGAGGATTCACATAAATTCCCAAACTTCTTCACCCCTCTACTTTAGACAGAAAAACCTACGTACAATATTTATTTTATTAAATTAGAAATCAACCACGTTTTACCGTACCAGTTAATTATAGATTCATAATTAAAAATACTTCAGATTCATTGATTAATTACATACACTAGAGTAAACATGAATTATTGCATGTTTGTTTTTTTTTACTTTCTTACACGGAGTACATGCACCAAACCTAATGACGTGAAATATCTCCCATCTTTCGCTAGAAAAAATATCATCTCTACTTTGCCTGGGAACCGCCAGGTGTCAGGGTAATTTAGCCGCGCAAGATGGCCGGCTATTACTGCTGTTATTTTGTAAAGATTTCCGAAAAACGCTTCATTACGAACGAGAATGCTTCTTTGGCCTCCGTGATGGATGGGGGAATGCATTCATCTTTAATATCATTCAATTTATGAGGTACACTCACGCTGTCAATAGAGATATTTGGGTTTCGTGAAATTGCTTTCTTTTGTCTGTCAAACAATTTTCGTAAGAAAAAATTGATTATTTATTACCCGAATACAAAAGGAGTAGATGGTAGGTTTATTTTCTAACTCTTATATGCTTCTCTATTTAAGAGTTAACCCGTCCAACGACGGTGTATCAACTTAAAGATGCACTGATAACAATATTATTGACTAAGCGTAGCGAAGTCTTGTATTAACTGGACCGTTTAGAAATTCATCTGTATGTAAATCGGCTGTTACGTTCCAGTTCCGGTTTCAACATGGTGGCCGTTTTAACCTTGTGCGTCGCAGTAGAATATTATTATAGTATTCTGGGGAAAATACTGATGGTAGATTATACACTATTTTAATAAAAAATACATATGTGAACACAGTATTTGGTAAGCCGGTACAATTTAAAAACTAAACATTTTCATCCAAAAAAAAGTAAGTTTTCACGAAAAAAAATGTCAGAAGGCGCACGGTAAAAAAAATTACGTCAGCACACGTGGTCATAGAAATTATTTGTTCGAATATGAAGTCATTATGTTTATTAATTGTAGAACTAGGTAGGCATTTAATTATCTCCTTCAAATCTTATGATTTCAGAAGAAATTTAGGTTTTGATTTAATATAAGAGAAAAATTAGAACAACTAGTTATATGGAAGTAAATTTTACTTCAATCCAATTTTCATGTAAAACGTTGGATAGTTAGAAGTGGTATTGTAACCCGTTTAAGGACAAATTTAAAAAATATATCGTATACCTTGACAAACTTAACATTGCAGTCAGTGATTTTGTGAAACCAAAAGGTTTTTAAATAGGCAACTATCTAGATATTTCTTGTAGTTCATCAGAATCACAGACAATAATAATATCGCACTATAGACAATTCTCTATATCCGATGAAGTGAATAAAGTTGGGCCCACGTACGCAACGTAGGCAACGCATAAAGATTAATCTGGACAACTTACAATACATACATTTTCCATGAAAATAGATGCTTTAGAAACACGCGCTGTCCAGATCGGCGTGGGGCGTGCGAAAGAAAGATGACGTTGGCGATAGGCCTTCCAACGTGTTGATTTGACTTTTAATGTTATGTTTTGTTATTTTTGGCATTTATTAGTCATTTTGTTGTGAAAATTGGAAATGAACCATAGAGCTATTCCTACACTTTAACTACTATTGCGGTCTAATTAATATCTCGTCAACACGTGTTCCGCTAGCGATAGTATAGGGTTTTCCAATAAGAGGTGTTATTTTGAATAGCCCATTATTTCGGTAGATGTTACTTTTGAAGCTGTCATTTTTTGACATTTGACAAGTAGAAACAATACACGCTTCAACAACACATTGAAATTATTAAAATTCACTTGAGTGAATCAAATGCAAATCATCTTGATTGATGAGGCCCATTTCCACCTCGGTGGCTTCATCAACAAGCAAAATGGTCGCATCTGGGGCTCGGAAAACCCAAGAGTTATTGTTGAAAAGCCTCTCTATCCTCAACGTGTGACTGTTTGGTGCGGTTTATAGTCCGACGGAGTCATTGGACCTTACTTTTTCGAAAATGAGGCTGGAGCAACAGTTACGGTGAAAGGATTGCGCTATTGAGAGATGATTAATGATTTTTTATGGCCGGAATTGGATGGTATTGATCTGGACAACGTTTACTTTCAACAAGACGGCGCTACGTGCCACACAACCAACGAAACCAATCAAAATAACATCTCTTATTGGAAAACCCTGTAGTTTGCGGTCGGTCAGCGATAGAGCGTTGGGAGCACTTGAGGCCAAATCGGACTAATTGGACGGACAAAACGGAACCTATCATTTCACTTCATGTCTCATCTTATGAAATCAGTAACTGGTAGATTTAGTAAGACGTTACGAAGTTATTTAAAACTTAAAATCCATTGAATTTCGCGATATTACCTATAATTCAAATTAGCATTGCGTGCGTAGGAGAAGTGTGCATGTCGGTCTAGGAACGTGTTATTGCCTAAGTTGCTTACGTGGGTTCGGTGTATCCTTACCTTAAATCATTTGTTTATTACATCACCAAGTAGAGCGAGTTTTTATGATTCAATTAATTGAAATCACATTTTTTCTCCCTTTCAAATAAAGTGTGTAAGTACTTCGATTTCATTACTACACCGTAATTATTTTTTTGAAAACAATATCCTAACTTTGGGATATTTAAAAAACGATAGCTTTTATGTTTTCGGTTTGAAAAAATATTCCTCCCCAACGTTACGCGACCACATTGAAAAAAAAATAATTTGAAGTCAAACTCAAAAGGTGTTAATTTCACGATTGTTTGAAACAAAACCTTTACAGGTTTCGGAAACCTTCTAGATTTGCAATAGATAGGTCCCTACTTTTTTAATTAATTAATTAATTAGTTAACTAATTTGATATTTCTTTTTTTTCTATGGTAAAATAAATTGAATTTGGAAAAAGAAGCAGCTTTTCGTAGGATTTCCCGCGCATTGTGTTTGAATAAACTTTTTCAACGAAACTCCACTTGAGGCGGGAGGTGTTTCTAAAAAAACATCATGGTTTCTGGTTTCTTATTGAAAACCAGTTTTTTATATTGAATTTTGGATGCCATAAAAATTTGAATGTTTTTCGTACTCTTCTTATATTATTTTTGTACTTATTGTTTGTTTATTTTTTTATTTGTACCATTCAAGGTGCCAAGATGTGTGTTTCAATAATATTTTTCTTCCCGGATTGAGTTCTTTTCATCTCATTTCAAACTAAAACTAAAATATAAAGATTATTTAAAGTTCGAAAAAACTCTTTGTAACTACTCGTATATTGTCTACGGGATTCACATGAATCCATCTGGGTATATTTATTTTGAATAACGTTCAATTTTTAAAAATTCTAGGCTTTTTCAAAAATTTAAAAGCAGTGCCGTATCGGCGGGAATGGGCAACCCTCTCAGGTGTCGTTAGTCGTAATCTTCCCACCGTAATGGAGCCTAATGCCTGCTGTTGCCGGGGCTTTGGGACCCACAATTTTATGTTTATATTTCGCTAAATTAACATCGGATGGTGATATCGTTGAGTGTTTATTAATATTTGTAGCAAAAAATAATGTTGCTTGACGTAAAAATATTTCGTAATGCTAATTTAATGCACGTTGAAACAACGATGTGTAGTTTTGATACAGCAATAGTTATACAAATAAAAATAAATTGCAGTACATAGAAAAAAATCCCACAAAGGGAATGGCTTGTGCGTGGGTATTATAATATATTATAATATTTTTATATGGTTTTAGTATAAAACATAATATTGTAATGTACATTTACATGTAAGCGTAATTAGTGAAGGAAGGAGTGTAAGGAGGATATATGATGCAAATGCAAATGGTAGCAGAAGTCGGGAACGCCCGAGGAAGACATGGCACGATCAAGTAAATCAGATACTCAAGTCGGACCATTCAAGAGTTATAATAATAGGAGTATGTGTGAGAATATGTATGAATGTGAATGAGGCAAGAAGTGTGTCACAAGAACGAATTGTTTGGCGGTTCGTCCTCTCTGCCTACCCCTGCGGAGCGTGGTGGTTAGTTAATTAGTTAGTTAGTTACATTTTCACTGAAGAAAAAATATATAAAATGAAAATATCAAAATTGAAACCATATGTGAAATGTTAGCAAAAAATAATATAAAATAAGACATTTTCAGTGAAGTTTTAACACAAGACATAAATATGTTTTTATAAAAGTATATAAAAAAAACTCCAATCAAAAACGAAACAAATACATAGATATTGTCCAATAAAAAAACAAGGGCATGAATGTATGGCATAGCACAACTTATGTAGGCATGGCTTGCCCTGAGCAAAACAACGCCTGGCACGAGTAAAATTTTGGAGCCCCTTGTCAAAATCTGTAGACTCTTAGGTAGGTGATAACTAATCAATAATATTCGGATGATTTGTAATTCTGTATAGCGCCGCGTTAATGAAAAATAATCTCAACAGGTGATATATATATTAGGACTGTTAGGTGTCAGGTATTATCAACACCCTGGCGCCTTATCAATTCGGCGCCCGGAGCGGACTGCTCTAATTGCGCCCGCATAGGGCCGGCCCAGGATGTAAGTATAAATACGGATGACTGTTTTAGCCAAGATGTGATGTTTTTTTATAACAGTTAATGTTTGACGAAACAATGTCTCATCAAAAGTTGTCATTAGTGTGTTGTAAATTTTAGGGGCAAAAAAATTATATTAGTGCCTACCTACAAACGAACACTTCCCACATTATTAAGCTAGTCGTGATTCCTCCAAACATTTTTTTTTTATCGATAATCAATCAACTGTTCGAATATTTTCACCTTAATTGTTGAGCGCCAGTATTTTGGAAAAATAGGGTCAACCTCACCAAAAATCTTCCTGCCATAAAATTGTTTGTTGTATTTTGGTATTATTGCTTTCAAAATACATCGCAAATTAAATTAAGTTAATTTTACACAAATTAAAATACGAATTAATCATAAAAAACAATCAATTGTGTCAATTGTTGCATTTGTATACAATTTCAAGCGTTAACATCCACCAGCAATATACCTTATTTTTAAATTCAACATGTTTTTAATTAATTAAAATAATTATTTTATCTCATTGCTTGCCTAAACTGATTCATCCTTCGAAGACCTTTTCAATCTGTCATCTTACAAATAAATGTTCAAAATTAATTGCATTTCCAGTTACTGAGTAACCCTTTTTTATAACATTGCAAATATAATGTATTCTTGCACAGCAAGCCTTAATTTCACGACTGCTAACTTCTGATAATAGTTATGTGACATAGCCTCAAAGTATTTATACGTCAATAAATGTTATTTGTTATTCGAAAAACTTTCTCAATTATTCTAGAGAAAACCCCTCCGCTTTTACCAGAAAGTCGACGCTCATTATTCCCTCAGAACGACCCTAGAGTGAATAAAGGCCAGATTTGCTTGCACATATCATAAACATTAGGAGCAGATAAGTGTGGAACTTATTCCTGCGTGGCTACTAGCTACCCACTACCCTCGGAAGGCGGGAAAGGGGCCTGATAACTTTATTAGCCTGTTAGTTCGGCGTTCCACCGCTAGGCGGCTATAAACAGGGAAAAGGAGTGCCAACAAAAAAAAAAGATTTTCTTTTTCGTAAGTGCCCTGTTTGCAAATTCTGATTTATTTTAAATTATTAACAATTTGGTAATTTTTTAAACATTTTTGTGAAACCCCCAAAGTAGCATAGGTACGTATATCTTGCTCCTTCGGTAAACTTTTAATTTTGGATTCGGGTATTTGTATTGGAAGTAATTCTAAATAAATTAGCGATACTCCGTGTGGATTTGAGCCTGGAGATTCAAAAAAATATAGCGGAAGCCATTTCAAGGAATTTTTAAAATCTTATCTGTGGTATCTCACCAGAGCGATACTAAGAGTATCTACCACTCTGGAACCTGCCGCAAGTAAAGGTGGTACTATATATTATTTTTATTTTAATGTACTTATCTAAGTAAGACAGACATAATACATTGTATCTTCGTAAATCTATTGAAAAGGTTTTGCCTTTATTTTACGTTCTATCCAGTGGAACTATTGCATCCCCAATGAATCCAATTAATACCAATAAATGTATATTATATATATTTGAACCAAGAAATTCAAATCTGGTTAATAAACATGGCAAAAGCCATTTCAAACAACATTTCGATTCTAAACGGTGGTATCGCAACAGGGCGATACTGAAGTTATCTTCCACCTACTTAATATGACTACAAAATTACAACTCCTGACTAATCAGTGAACAAATAAATAAAATCAAAATTATGTGCAATGTGACAGATGAACAGGATGTGCAATGTGAGATGTGACAGGTACTGATTCATTAATAATTACATACGACAAACCATGGAATTAGAAAGCTACATTTATAAATAACAAAAAAACAAATTTTTGCATAATATTTTGTCATGTGGAATATTTTTTAGTGTTTTTTAATAAACACAGAATATTTATGTATCATTATAATTATTGCATTAAATCAGAAGATAGGTACTTTTTTCAGTAGACACACGCGCAAAACACATGTAAAGAGTAATTATTTATATTGTCCAGAAAAACTTTATGAAAATTTCAATTTATATGTACATATTCTATTTGAATTCATATGTACCTATGCAATTTGAATTTATATGTACCTATCCTATCTAATTCTAAATCAATATGTTTTTTTTTAAATTTTTCTTCATTCAGACGCTATTTTAATTCCTGATAAAACTTGAAATTTATTAATTATTTTCACAACCACCGTCCCCTTCATCAAAATACATTACGAATTCTTCCCTTCTTATGTATGTCTTGGTAAAATTTAATTAATTAACTCCCCTTTTAAAGGTTTCAATTTTTATCAAAAAATTAAAAACTTCAGTCACTTAAACCGATGCGCCATTGATTTCGTCCCTATCCGACACCGCGGTTCTTTAATTTCCCTTATTTTTTATTTTATTCTCTCTCTTGTTTTGCCGCCCTCCTTCGCAACTCCCCCAAGCAGAAGTAGCGGCTAATCACACTTTTGTTTTCCAATCGTCCCGAACGATTATTACCTTGTTATTCGGCTCCAGTCTCCTCCGTTAATTCCTTTTCTCGTCGCTTCTCCGTCTGAAGAGACGAACCCCGCTCGTTCCTCTCATTCCGCTCGTTTTACTCATTCTACTCGTTCCGCTTCATCCCCACCCGACTCTGTTGTTCTTGCCCATTGTTGGAGCATTTGAACAGTTTGAACGACTGTACGGCAGTTAGACGGTACTGGCAACACTCAATAGTCTGCCAAATGGGGGGTTTAATGTTAAATAATAAATACCGCAGACTTCCCAGATAGATTAACACGAACATTTGCTTTGATTTGACTAAGGTCAATGGTTTTATTAACGATCACACTAATCATTATATCGATTTGAACAACTCGTTTTAATGCTTTTTTTAATTTCTTTATGAATCGTTTTCATGGAGTTTATGGATAAAAAATAATTGTCTTTCAACATTGTTATTTTCCATTTGAAGTTTCAGTTTCTTTCCATGATAGGAATGTGATTTCAATAAAGCCAAAATAGTAAATAATTTGACTTATTAAAATTATAGGTTGCTTAAATTTTCATTGAAATCAGTGTTTGCAAATCCGGCACCTTTTTCAAATCCCGCGGGATTTAATTAAATAGATATAACGCCAACATTTCAGAAACATTTTTAATATTTGTTAACAATTATCTTTGATACCATGATATTATAAAAAAAACATATTGAAAAGGTACCATCATAAAGAAGTCATCGATACCAAAATACCGTTAAAAAATTTAAAATTATAACCGTTACTCGCAGGACTCTCCAGTATTTTAAGATCAATCATTTTTTGTGCTAGTAATATTATAAAAATACATTGAAAAGTAGCGTAATAAGTATTTGAAGATATAATATATCCGTTTATATCTCCGGAACTAGCTCAGAATAATATTTAAATAAATTGCTGTTTTATACTTACCTCTTCAGTCGTATACTCTCTCTCCACTCTGCTTTCTCACCAATTCGGGTCACTTGGGTGGACAAGGGAGGTGAATTTAACTGTAAACATCTTATTGAATAAATGGATTTTAATTGGGTTTGACACAATCTTTTATAGATATATCTAAATCTTAATTATGCTTAGGTCTACTTATGTCTAAATCTTAACTAGTTATCCGTGGTTTTCTATTGTTCATATCGTCATTGTTAATTAAACGCAAATACTGTTCATCGTAACTACCTTGTTGTCACTGCGTGGGTTTTAGTAATGCCGAGGTCCGCTTCTGATGGCAACTTTTGCAGTTCAGCGACTCAGTCCCTCCTGGCCGAGTCTCCAGCGTCAGCGCCAGCGCCTTCATCCTTCGAACTTTGGCCATTGGCCGCCTTTGGTCACCGCACTGTCTTCGGGTGATGTCCATTTTACGTCGCCGAGCGAAGAAACACATATCTAAAATTCAACTGCACTTCTTCATCCACCGCCCAGCATCCGCCGGGCGAGGAATGCGTTCTGTGCTAACTTTTTACTGTATTGACTTCTGGGCATTCTGGCGCTTGTGTATCATAACATAGCTTGTGATTACTCGCGATCACGTGCAAATTAAAATATGTTTTTGGAGTAAATATAGTTTCTTTTTTCAATCCCGCCACCCCGCAAATCTCGCACATGAAAATATTGCTGAAATCCCGTTGGGTTGCGGGATGCGGGATTGCAAAACCTAGTTGGAACTCTTCTTTCATGCGTCGCGCGTCGTAGAAAAATCTGTTGCAGTTTTTTTTTTTGTTTCAACACTCATATATCCTACTTTATATTTCAGATGATTTAATAATTTAAATTAATGAAACTGACAATGTCCCTGAAAAGTTATTAAAAAAATTCAAACAAAGCATTCAAACCCGCACGTAATACCAAGATATAAAATTATTGTTTGAAGTCGAAGGAACCCTACCCAAATTTCACTGGTATTTTCATATACATACAAGTGTTTATATTAAGCAATTTAATTACAACCCTTTTTTATAATTCAGAACGTATTATTTTATTTATCTAAAAAACCTGTCACAAAAAAGGTTGGAAAAATTTACATAAATGAACACGCATTCCCTGATTGTCGCATTCGTAATATCTTCCACTTGTTTATATTAATAAAACCTTTCCTGTATCTCTTTGTTTGTGGTTATATTAGCGAATTGCATTTGCAGAATCTATCCACCTCCGTCGGGGAGGGTGCACAAATTTGCATGACAAAAAAGCGATGTCTTTTAATTAAAGCTGTAACCAAAGGGGTAATAAGGTTTCTTAATTCAGAAAACTCAATTAAAATTATCACCAGGACTCGGCAGCGGTGGGGTACAGGACTTTTACTTCTGGAGCTGTATAACAGTGGAACGCCCTTAGTGTATGCACAGTTTTATATTAGTCACAAGGGAATATGTCGATTGATAACGATGTCGATTGCTGGAAAGTTCCTACTCATTTAAAATACATGATTACATTAATGAGTAGGTAGCTTTCATATTTTACATAATATTCTCAAGTATCTAGTAAAGGACAGGTAAACCTAGATTTTCATTTTGCTGAAAATGATACTAACGTTATTTTATCGATTTTTATTTTTTGTCTCAACAATTTTGTTTCCAAGAGAAACTGTGATGAGAGAAGAACTCACCTTTATATCGTTGTTGCTGCTTTAGATATCCTGTAAACGGTGTTCTGCTTTATACCTATTTGTATTGATTTATTTCTTTAATTTCCTTTACTTTCGTAAATGTAATGGGTTGGGTTAGGTTGTATTGGAAAAGGTGTATTTAACTCAATAAGTAACAAACGAACTTTTGCTGCATAAATAAACACAAATGCAAATACTTCAAGTCTGAAAACGGGGAATTAGCACACGGAAAAGTTTAACCCATAGCGATCTGCTTTAACCCAACCCACCCCTTCACCTTCTCCCCAGCTGCGAACTTCTCCACTTCTCGCTGCAGCGCATTAAAATATTCCAAAGTTTAAATTTGTAACGAAGCGAATCACAAATTCGTTTGCATAAATTACACATTGGCTTTAATTGCCCGGGCGCGGGTGGGTTCGACTTGGGCGTCGCGGCGCATTTACATACAATAAAGACATAAAACAGCGGCGCGACGCAACGCCTCGATATATCTCAGCCGACTGCCAACCAACTAGCGATTCCTGGAATCAGCGACGGATTGTCAATCAAGGTAACTGACAATGTTCCAAAATTGTTAGCTGATCCTGAAAGTACAATAATTCATTTTGATGTTCAATTCAAAAATGGAACTGATGCACAAATAAGACGAGAAAAATATCAATTTTTAAAAATAATCTTTTCGAATCCAAAAAACGATAAGTCACCGATCTATGTAAATATGATTTATCACTTTAAATTTAATAAGTTGGGCGAGCTTTCTACCTATTGAGAGTATTTATTTATTAATATACTTTATCCTGTGGATAAACTATTGAGAGGTTGGTGAATTACCCTCTCACAGATAGGAGAATCTCTTTTGTTTATTTATAATGTTTTTCTTTTGTAGAAACAAAAAAAATCGTTGTTCAACTTGGCGTGATTTCTCACGGTTATAACTAATACATACCTGTTTTATGTAAATACCACAAATGAGTGCCAAATGCTCCAAGTCGTTTCGAGCAAGTGAGATTATTGCATCAACATTTGGGTGAGGCTTAAGGTAGCAGGGAAGGGGAAGGAGATGAGGTTGTATGAGGTTATGGGGCTGTAGCTTGCTTTCTTCAAATCCGGTCATCCAACAAGGCTAAAGTCATTTGAAGCAGCGTTTCAGTTTCGAATGGTTGTTTTACTCCAGGGCAATACTGAGAGTATCGTGCACTCTAGAACATGCTGCAATTATACTTTATATTTTATTCTTTTAAACCTATTATAATATTATGAGTACTATCAAAATATATGAGAAATCAGTAGGTAACGATATTTTTGTGGGACACGCAACATTTCAACTGTCTGAAGCCAATGAGGCTATGATATCTTCATTTGTGGAATCTTTTAAGGGTGATGGAATTGTGAAGGGAAAGGAAGTGGGTAAGGGATGTGAAGTAGGTACCTGGCTTTTCATATACTCTCACTGAACAAGGCTAAAGACATTTTAAATAACGTTTGGATTCTGATGCATCGGGAGAAAATTTTAAAAAATCTGATCACTGATGCAAATCACTAACCACTCCGCTGTGCGTTAGAACCTTTGTAATTGAATGGGACTCTGCAGACTTGTAGTTAGTGACGATTTATTGACCATTGGGAGGTCACTCAACCTGACAACTTGCTTTTGTGTTTATTATCATTTCATTCGATAATTATTTTATATATGTTCACGAAAAGGAACGATCAATAAGTGAATATAACAATTATCATAAGCAATAATTACTCGCCTGAAATATCCATACAAATTGAAAATATCTCCCGAGTGAAAATAAATGCTGCTGACGGGAATTGAACCCGCACCTTCTGAATGCCTGTGAGGTGCTCTGAACCATTAAGCTACGTCAGCTTATTCCCAACCCGCCAAATAATTCAATATGTACCAGTATTTCAATCGACAATTATTGCTTATTAAATTTTTTCACATTTAAAAAACCAACATTATTTTTGTAGGAAAGGCTTTGTTAGTGCTGAATTTCCCACTAGATGGCGTCGGGATAAATTATATCTACATTTGTTGGTGAAATATTTTGACTTATATTATTGTTTTTAAATGATAAACTAATGTTTATCATTAAACAAAACGAAAAATCAGATAAAAAGATTCGGTAGCATCTAAGAATTGAACCCAGGACCTCTGACTTGCTGAGGCTTTTATCTACCTTACCACTGAGCTAATTGAATCCTTTGATTGCATTAATAAAATAAACATGATGTTGGTAGTGCTTAGTCGAAGTACGATACATCATTGAAGAAGAATATAATACTACTAAATCTAAACTAAACATGAAACAGAACAAGAAACAGACAAATAAAAAGATAACGGTCACAACTAGGAGTCGAATCCAGGATCTTTTGTCTTACCGGTACAGGCGTCTTGAACATTGGGATTTTTTAACCAAATGACCTATTATCTGACATACGATACGTTTAAATATGACCGAAGGAGATACCGTCAAATTAACTCAGTGGTAAACAAAAGCCCCTTCAAGGCCTGGATTTAATCTTTTTCTGATTGTACTATTTCAATTTTTCATTTGAGAGTTTCTAATAATTTCTTTTAAATATATTTTTTTGTTAAATTTCTTTCATGATGTACCCAAAATCTTCATCGTATTATATTTCTTACACAGATAAACCCAGGAAACATTATCCATGGATAGCCCACAATAATTGTGATGTACCACCTTCCAAGACCACACAGAAAACTACCGATTTTGATCACTTCTGGGTAGACGTGTGCGGAACTACATCACTAATGAGTCAATAACCGGTTATTAATAATTTCAATCACAGCTTCTGTTGACTGGCTCCTGTCTGTGCCAAATGACCTAAGTCTCTTCATTTAAAAAAATAATCATATCAGTGTTGTGGTTCGAATTGGACATCTTACCAAATAAAAAATTGTTTGGAAAAATACCTACCAAAATGTTATCTTTTCTAGAAAATCTATATATTTATAAGACGATTCTCGACAATCCATCGCGATCCAGTTCGTCCCTGTATGAAATCATCTGAATTATCGCAACAGACAATTATTATATCACGGATCTGGAGGCGCCAATAATAATTGTGGCGCGGAACGGAAATTTATTCGGGGTGTTTAATTTTATTGTTTTAACGGTGGTGTTTCTCAACGGGGAAGATTAGTCTAAAATCAGAACCGCATTAATTTAATGTGGTATTGGATCAATTTATACTCTCGGCTCACAAAAGATAAGCTTAGAAATATATATCCCGTTTCTTGAATAGCGAAATAGATACATTAAATTATAACTACAGGTAGGCGATTAGAGATTCAGATCATTCCCCAATTAAAATCATTATTATTTACAGGTCTTTTCATCAGTGATGCATAACCAGCGGCCCATTTCGACTGCCCTTTAGGCTAAATACAAAACCATTTCTGTGTATAGCATGTCTTATATGTATTCCCATTAGATTTCTCACCAAACTTGGAAATATACAAATAGATGGTTGGAAGGCAGATTTTGAACAAAATTTGGAAAACTGGTTTGTTCATCTTATTACTTATACAAAACTGGAAGTACAGAAAAAATTCAGGCATTGATTAGTAATTATTGGTTATGTATAGATTATTAGTAATAATTGGTTATATATTGTAATTGTAATTGTCTTGTAACACTTGTAGTTGTCTTCCATCTGTACTCTTATATGTATTTTGTCATTGCTCATCATTCATCATTTATAAATGCTCTCCTTTCACTGCCATATCCGTTTCTTATTCGTGTAAAAAATATTATATTGTTAATGGACTATTTGTCCGTAAATAAATAAACATACATAATTAGAAATATTGGTTATATATAGATTATTAGTAATAATTTGTTATAATTGCTTAAAACTTTCCAGAAAAGTAATAAGTAATAATTGGTTATTATTGTTTAACAATTTCCATACAGTAATTTGTAATAGTTGGTTATTATTGTTTAACAATTTCTGTACTTTCAGTAATATCTAATAATTGGTTATTATTTTGTGTTTTCCAATAATAGGTGTTATTTTATTATGTACATATATTAAATTTGTATTTATTTTATATACATAAACACACACTTGCCACAAACTACACATCACTTTTTATCACTTATCACTTTTTTATCACTTGATGACAGCTTCAAAAGTAACATCTACGAAAATAGCGGGCTATTCAAAATAACACCTCTTATTGGAAAACCCTATAGTTAAACAATGTCCATACTGTAATTAGTAATAATTGGTTATTTTTGTTTAACAATTTCCATCCTATAATTAGTAATAATTTGATATTAACGTTTAACAATTTTCATACTGTAATTAGTAATAAAATTTTATTATTGTTTACCAATTTCCTCTCTCCTAAACCATATTAATCAGATTTCATTAAACCATTGTCTTCTGGTGTATAGATTTAAGTTTTTAGTCTGATTTAATTTGTATTGAATAAAAGAGTTGGGTCAGAAAAAAACGTTTGATTTGACAAACTACATAAAGCATGAAATTCAATAAATTGACGGAAGATGTTATTATCATGTCCTAAGGCAGGGGATACTCAAACCTTAAAGTCTGCCAAAGTCCTGTCAACCTTCCTTTGAACCCTTGTTTTATTTAATCATCTCGCTTTGATCTTTGATAAAATTGATATGAAGCCAGTAGTTACTTATGATCGGACAGTATATAAAGAATATGAACAAAGACGATGCCAGTTTTTATAGAATGTCACAAAAAAATTACAGTTTGTTTTACTGAACTTTCCAGGCGGCCAACAGATATAAATACGGAGAAAAATTAGTATTGCTGATTTATTAAAAAATCTATTATTTGTAATCCGGTTGTAATCGGTTGGATGTTTCTTGTTAAACTTTTAGTACATTCCTGATATATCGGAACATGTGTTCATGCACCTGCACTATGCCATGGTAATATATGACTAAATGTGAAAACATTACGATTTTTATCAACATAAGACCAATATTCCGACATCGCGATGATACATTCCTTTTTTACTAAAAGTTAAACAGGAAACCTGTCAATTTAATCGTTAAGTCCCTTTTTTAACCGGATTACGAATAATTTTAAGAGATTCATAAAAAATTTGCAATATTTGATATCACTAAGTTTTCTCCGTGTACCTACTAACGATAAAACCTGTTTGAAATTGACATTTTGTTTTTGATGTTTATGATTGAATTGGCTGTGGAACATCTTTATTAAATAAAGTCGATTTTTTTATTTTTCCATGCGTTAAACGACATTATCCTCCCTGAAAATCTCAAGGACGATTAAGGCGATGCCATACGTAGTAATGCATAATCATGTGTTTTTGGTTTGAAAATTTGGTCACCTAAAAATGTTTCTGATGTTAATTAAATACTGCGAGTAGAATACATCTTGGCCTTTGAAATAATCGATTATTTTTTAGATAAGTCTTTTTATAAGCCCAGAAAAAAATAATGTAAAGCCCTATGAAAACTGCTTTAAATTTCAAAATTTCCTACTTACGAACCTATTTTCGGTTATGATTTTATTGTATAATGTGGCAAATTAAGTTATTTATAAAATGATCGAAAAAAAATTTAATCTTTATGCCTGAACATCCACAAAATAAAATAAAAGGCCTTTTTGCAAATGTTTTTTTCTTGCATAAATCAAAACAGGCGGATGGATGATGATAGCGGCTCAATTTAAAATATTACACGACGTAGTGCATCGCCTTAACGAAACACATCAGCACAGTTATTCCTAGTGAGGTGTTCTGAGAAAACTGAGCGTTGCCTCAGGAAGAAGAAAATAGAGTGGAACCTTGTTAACAATATATGTAAGTAGGTACTGATCATGGCCACTTCTTGTTTACGAGTTGATCAAATTATCCAATACCTATAAAAATAATAATATTTTCCCACAAATGTTACAACATTGCCACATTGCAACTTATTTAGGTTACGACTCATCGACCTGCCTGCGTAACTAATTCTCTATCGTATATTGTGTGACATTTTTGACAATAAAATATGCAATAAATGTTTGATTGGTGTGTCAACTACTTGCGTATCGGTTTTTCCGAATAAAATAAACAACTAAACACGTCAATGGTAAAAGTACATAAAATATTTTAGGTACTTACCTAACTTTAAACAAATAATTTGGGTCAGGGAGCGACATTTTACTAGGCGTGAAATTGATTCGTTTCATTCTCACGTAGGATTAACTATCAATTGGTATTTCATTGTTTATCGTCAATTTGTCACTTCACGTCGATGGGTTCCATGATAACTCAACACAGTGACAATTCAACACACTTTTAAAAAGTGATATAAAGTCATTAGAAACGATGAAAAAAAATTTAAACCTAACCTACTTAACTCAGTTAATAAAGTTTTTGTTTCATCACTTTCCATGACTTTACATAACTTTTTAAAGATGTGATGATTTATCCGGTCACCCGTCGATGTTGAGTGCCTATGACCCGGATGGACATGGCAAATACTTTAAAAACACAGGGCTGAAATGGTACATGCGATTTAAATTGAACTTAAGGCGATGCCATACGTAGTAATGCAAAATCATCTGTTTTTGGTTTGAACATTTGGTCGCCTAGAAATGTTTCAGATGCTTTGATTAAATACTGCGAGTAGAATACATCTTGGCCTTTGAAATAATCGAGTTTTTTTAGATAAGTCTTTTTATAACCCCAGAAAAAAATAATGTATAAGGTCTATGAAAACTGCTTTAAAGTTCAAAATCTCCTACTTACGAACCCATTTTCGGGTATGATTTTATTGTATAATGTGGCAAATTAAGTTATTCATAAAATGATCGAAATTTTTTTTAATATTTATGCCTGAACATCCACAAAATAAAATAAAATGCACTTTTTGGCCATGTTTTTTTCTTGCATAAATCAAAACATGCGGATGGTGTTAAGCGGGAATTTAAACCTTATCGCCATCTACATAAGGGGTCTTATTGATTGCGGCTAGATTTAAAATATTACACGACGTAGTGTATCGCCTTAAGGTTTCTCCGATAAAACAATGTAGGTGTGTACTTGGTACTAAAAAGCTGTGTAGTTTAAGAATCATTATTTATTCAATTTCAATTCAATCGTTTGGTTTTAAAGAGCAGGTACGGGGAATCACAAACATTTCGCTAACTGCTCTGAGTTAATCGTGGGACTTCTTGCTAAAATGACATATTTGACATCAAGGAAGCAGAGTTTACGGTAAGCTTAGTTGCTGCTCGCATAAAACGTGTTTTTATTAATTATTTGTCGTCCTTAATTTCACTGATGAATATTATCTTTAAAAACATTCAAAATAAAATAACTGAAAATCGGCTGCTCTGAAATTTCCAATCGGAAACTTTTGAGGTAAGAGCATAACGTGAAAATAATTCAGAGTGGAAATAAATTACACACCGATGGTGATGATGAAAAATCGGCACAGACCGCAGAATTCATTATATCTCTGCAAAACAACACTTGATACTCGTGTGTCCAATCAAAATCGATGTACGTGTCCTTTGGTATATTTACAATAATAAAAAGTTGAAAAGCTAACGATAATTTCAATGTATGGTATTTTCAACAACTTAAACTGTGATGTGTGGTAATAAAGTTGAGTATTTAAGCGATAGATGGCGCTAGTCATAAAGCTTACTCCAGAGTCCGGCAGATGTCGCTAGAGTGTAACAATTATTTGTGCGATGAGATTGACAGGGAACAAGCTTCTCGAACCAGAGAATTAACAACCCTCGGGTAATGAACAGTGTAGCTAAATCCAGACCTATTATTTGTAACGTAAATAAACACAAATAAGTAGAACCTTTTACTTTTAACAAAGAGTTCCGAACACTTAAATCTGCAAAGTAAGGCAGATATGACAAATATCAACCATTTCAATTCGAGCTCTGTAATGCTACGTATACATCCGCGAGCCGAACTGCCGAACTTCCGAACTGAACATCAACATATGGGAAAGAAACGAAGCAACCGCAAATGGTGCGAAACGCCGCTTGCAGTTGATTCATTCCTTTCCTGTAATTCGTGGTACGGTTCGCGATTCTGTTTGGAAATGTATACGTACCCTAATAAAAGCCAGGCGCCATTTTGTTTCCCACGAAATGCCACAGGCGTCTGACCAATATTTGTGAAATGTTAAGTGTTTTCTTTTAAATACTTTTAACACAATAATATGTAGATTTTGTTCTTTGAAATTGAGCGTCATCGCATTATTTAATATGGCTCTCTTTTTCTGTATATAAATAATGTATTCTGTTGAAAGAAGATTTAAAAATGATGAAGATTCTCGCATTTTATATAAACCATTTATTACTTTCTTCGTTATTTTGCATAATCCTATATAATATCGTTTAATTTTACACAACATATTAAAGTAAGAGTCATTGATAAATGCTTATTGACAAAAACCCGAACAACGAAATTGTCTGGCCTACAACTAATAACTACACGACAAACACTAAATCGTTATTACGCTATGATAAAGAGAATATAATAAATAAATAAATATATACCTGTAATAGTATGTTGATACACAAGGAATTGAGACAACTCAGTATTTATTGTAGTTAAACACTAAAGGGTTGATATCACTTCTTCTGTTGACGCCCCAGTCCTGTCTTGCTCGAGGGGGCTCGTAGTAGCTGTCGTAGCGCTGGTAGCGCCGGCCCCCGGGTCGCACGTCCAGCCGCACGCGCTCGGACTCTGCCGACGGGCCCCGCAGGGCTCCTTTGCCGCTGTAGGGGTCCTCTATCCGCGGGTCCTCGTATATCGTGATGGTCTGGGAGCGGTCTCGGTCCCGGCCCTCGCTGTAGTCGCTACGCCGCAGGGAGTGATGGGGCCTCTCCTCGTCGTAGTACCCACCGTGGTGCCCCCCTGAGGGACGGTACTCCGGCCCGTCGTAGTACGCAGGACCGCTGTGGTACTGCGGAGCCTGCTCAGCGTGTGTGTAGCCCCTGTTCTTCCCTGAATAGCTCTGCGCCTTCTGGTTTTGCAGAGCATCGCGCCGGTCGTCTTGATAACGCTTCCTGTCGTAGTCTCTGTGTTCCGCATTCCGCGAGTCTTGCGCGCCCCTCCTATCGTAGTTTCCGTTTCTTGCGTTGTCCTGAACGTGCTTCCTGCCATCTTCTTTCCTCGTGCTATATTTATTTCCCGATTCGTTTCCAAACCTGCCTCGCCCGTTTTGGTAATTCGATTCGTCGTTTTCGTCCGAAGCGTCGTCAAAGTAACTACTATTGTTGGAAGTCTCGTCCTTGTGGTAGGAGTTGTGGAACCCCGCGTTGTGGTGTCCTTTCTTGTGACCCTTCTTCTGAGCTACGCCGCTTACTCGCTCTCCGGAATCGTGATTAAAGTTTTGGCCTCCTTGATATTTACTTTCGTCGAAGATCTTCTTATCGGCGTCTTGGTTGTTATAATGCCCACTATCCTTAGCGCCTACAAATTGGTTGCTTTTGTTATCAGTCAAGCTATTTTGGTTTTCGTTGACTTTGTCTCCATGACGATTCTGCTGGTCAAATGATTGCGCTTTAAGGTGGTTCGCTGCTTCCTTCTCCCGCAAGCTCTCCTCATGTTCCCCTATGATCACCGCGGGCCCGAGTGCGTGAGTGGCGACCTCTTTGCAGAGCAGCGCGCACACCAATACTAATACTCGTGTGGTGAACATTTCACTACCGCGTGCCATCTTCACTAAGTCATTTACACAATTCACAGAATAATATTCAGTCTTTTTCACTCACAGCTGAAAGTTCATAATATTGTAAAGCCAGCACAGGCTCGGCGCGATCACTCGTGAAATAAACTCGCTCGACGGATATCGGAGGAATATATAGCTATTTATAGAGTGGGATTAATTTCACAGCGTGTTACTCACACAATGATAGGATTCACACTCCGTCTTGAAGAATAATGGAATCGTGATTGCAAAGATCGGAACAATCAAAAACACCGTGAACGCTGTTTTTTATTGGGGCTAGCGTGAATAATCGCGGTTTTTCTTAGCGTTTAGAGGTCAGAAGAGCGGACGCGCGCGACAAATGAAATATTCGAACTTCGAACACGATTCGGTTGTGGTCGCGTAACAAATATAAATGATTGAATGGGAGAACTACCACCTTCCACCGAGATGTCCAACCTTGGCTCGGACTCGGGGTCCAGTGAACCGTGCGCACCATTCGTTAATGAGAACCTTCACGCCCAGTCACCAGCCAACATCCTCCCGATAACACAGTCTGCACTAGATAAATAGTAGCCCATATAGTACCTACAGGAAACAGCAACAGACGTATGCGTCATGGATAAGTTTCTACAATAATATTCAAGTCAAGAAAATTTCAACGGAACATCTATTTGTAGATTTCGGGGTGCCCCGAGTAGAGGATATCGTCAAGAAAAATGCAATTATCCAAATTTATAAAGATAATATAATCAAAAAATTTGAAACCCACCTATGAAAAAGATATCAATACAATATCAAAATTCCAAAATGGAATACCAAACAAATGCAAAATAACTATACCTCAACAACCTTCCGATTGAAATAAAAAAATTAAAGGATATTAATATACTTAAACTAAAACTGAAGTTACACTTTCAGAAATAATCAACTAAATAATTGCCTATGTTTTTCCCTTTATTGATATTTATTATCATTCTATACTCATCTCTACTGTATTTAGATGTTCCTAATTACTCAATAATTAGTATGTAACAGAATACTATATATGTACAACAACACATATAGATAATCCAGAAGTTTCAATTGTTCCTATATATATTCTATTTTGCTTATAATTAGTGTAACTCGCTCACCAAGCACAAGAACCAGTTTCTTCATTGGTGAGATTGCGAACATAAATATATTTTGTAACCATTTGTACTTATATAACATCCTGTACCCAATTATATATATATATATATATATATATTAAATAAATAAAAATCTACAACAACTTTTTATACGTTGCTTGAACTGGGTACCTACTGAAGCATCTTCTTATTTAGTTTTTTGAGTGATTGACCTAAAACCAAAAACAATAGCAGACTAGCCTTCACGAATTTAAGTAGAATAGCAAATTATTATTATGCCGGACGCAAAAATAGTAAAAAGGTACTATCTGCTACGAAAACTGGTATGAACCCAAAGGATTTTGAAAAATGTATCTATTTTGCAGCAATATGAAGAAAAAAACGTACAAATAGAACCGAAACACTCCCATTTCAAATTAATTGTACAAAATATGTTTTTGGTTTGTTATCAATCAGTAAAAATGACTGTTTAAGAAAAACTGATCGAAAATAGCAGTTTCAATAAATGCAGAAAAAACTATAAAATTCGGCATTATACGCAAACTCATTTTCGCTACCGCAAAAAATTGCAGTACCTACACTAAGAGGTGTTTTGCACCGGATGAGGTTCAAAATCGTGATCTCGAACTGAAAACAACAACAAAAAAATTTGTGCAGGGCCAGATTGACGAAGAATCTTTATTTATTTGTAATTCGGAGTTATGTTTTATATTTCAGGTCCCACTAAAGCTACCCTTGTGAACTCTTCCTACACGATACAGAATTCTAGAACTTCTGCGATAATTCTAAAGTAACATTGTTTAAAAAATCAAAACCACAGTATTCTGGAAAATTTTGACTCCTATTTGTCATCGAAACACATAGCATCGAATTACGTTTATTGCAGAATTAAGCGCAACTAGTACAATTAAGCATACTATAACTCGCTTTTTACTTGTAACAAGTACCTACATGCGGACTGCAAATCAGTGATGGTATGCCCAAAAAATTAATTCCCTAGATTTCGGTCAGAAATTTCGCTAAATTCCGGGGATACCGGGGGGAGGGGCCTAAAATTATTTTAATTTTATTTCCATCATTAAAATTTTAATATTTTCAAACATAATAGGGAAATAGAGGTTTGGGTTTAAAGAACAGGTTACACATTAACTATTCCGCCACACGAAATAGTTATTATTTTAAAAGCATTATTTTTCCATTGTTAATTCCATTTATTATTCGTTATTATTAAAACATTTTTAATAGTCAATGTTAAAAAACACTGCTTGATTTACGTCAACATTATTAAAGGATACTGAGAATCCTAAAAATATGTTGTCGTAATATGTACGTAAAAATAAAGTTTGTTGGAAGTAGGTAGGTACTAGGTACCTATACAGGGTGTCCGGAAACTCGTAGTACAAGCGGGAAACTGGTGAATCTACATCACATTTGGAGTCGATTTTGTAGTATATTTTTTTTTTATTTGAGCTTTCGTTATCGAGTAAATCGAGTTTGAAGTTGATTTTTTTTTTTTTTTAATCAAATTCTTATAAATTATTACTGAAGATCAAAGTACCCAACTAATTAAAACTATTTGAAAGTAAAACAAATGAAGAAACTCGGATTTGAAGCATTATTTTGAAATCACCCTTCATTTAACCCGGTGTAATCATAAAATATTTCTGCTCTGCAGGGTTAAAACATCTGTTATTCAACCCTAAACACCAGAAAAAACTTTAACCCTAAAATAGCCGAAAAATTTTTTTTTTTTTTTGAAAATGCTCAAATCAAAAAACTTTGTTTTTTTGGGTTCCCCATGTGGTGTAGATTCTCCAGTTTCCCGCTTGTACTACGAGTTTCCGGACACCGTGTATAATATTTTACCAAATTATTTGATTATATTATTATCGTATATTTTGTGTTACCAGTGTGAGAAATTATAATTCAAACATGTTTACTAGCAATCCAAGTAATATTGTCATATTTAAAAAAAGATCCTTAGATTTGTGCTGTATTCCCTTTTCCCGGAATTTTTTTTTCTCCTAGATCTAGGGAATTTCTTAAAAAGTTATTACTTCAATTCGACATTCTCAATTTATTGACAAAAAATATGTCGATTTCCAATATTAATATCAGTCGGGATAGCAATAGTATGACCGTGCATGAGAAATCGGTATAAAATCATCGGTAGTTACGCCAATCCGATGTTGAAAAGTTATAATTTTCACTATGCACCCTGAGTATACCTGTTTTTAAATTCGTTAATTTTAATTATCCCGAAGAAGAAGCCATTGGCTTTGTAACATTTATATTATTATTATTTAAAAGGGTTCCATGATAACTCAACACAGTGACAATTCAACACACTTTTAAAATGTGATATAAAGTCATTAGAAACGATGAAAATTTTTTTTTTTTTAATAACCTAGTTAATAAAGTTTTTGTTTCATCACTTTCCATGACGTTATATAACTTTTTAAAGATGTGATGAATTATCATTGTGATGATTTAACCGGTCACCATTTAAAAGTAGTGTAAACAAAATGTTTAATTTATTTCACAAAGTAATTTTACATCTATTGAAAAAGAAATAATATTATAATATTGAAATTATTCTTATTTCCCAATGAGGACCTGAGAAAGATTCCAGTTAGATTGAAAAAAAGGAAAAAATTTAAGCAACTTTATTCTTGGACTAGTCTGAAATAATTTGAATTTATCGTAGTTAGAAATAAAAACTACTCCGTAGTAAATAATTTTTTTAATACTGTTATATCTTTTTACCTACCCATTGTTATAAGAACATCTTTTGTGGAGTTCTGTAAAAACAATGACATCTCTTTTTCAATTTACCCGCAAAGCCGTTGGAGTTTAAGCGTGCAAAAATGTTGTACTGCCGCAAAAAAGGAGACAGGATGTTGGGTTTTCAAGTATTATTTTATAATGAGAATTTTTGTACTTTCAAAAACAAAATACTTGGTATTTCCAAACGCTGCAAATGTTGTTGGGAAGTTTAGTGTTAAAAACATGTTTTCGATGAATCGCAAATGGTGGGATTACTTTTCAATGAATCTGTGATAAATATCAAACCATCTACCCTATAAATATGCCCATATGAACACTGCAACACTCAAGAAGGGGAGTAGGAAGGGCAACCTAGATCAACTTAAAACCATGCCTTTGCGCACTTCAGAAGAATTCTTAAGGTGCAGCCCAAACGAAACACTTTTTCTACTTTATAATATCGTCGGTGTAAGACAAATCATTTGTAAAAATGTTCAGGAGCGACAAAAATCATTTAGGGATACACGCGCTCTTGCTTGCTACGTACCGAGGATGGTTCGTTCATCTTAGGTATTGACTCGAGCAGTCCATTGATAAATTTCAATTTTATAAATTACTGGCCGATACGCGGTATTGAACTTCCATAGAATATATACAAACGTATTTTTTCCATTTGTGTATATGTGAAAATTCTACTTCAACATCAATATTACACTCCGATGGGACGCATTCAAAATTTGGGAAACAAATACTCCAATGATGTTGACATAATTAAGCTTACTGTAATACAGTATTTTTCATCTAGTACAAGCTGATTTGTTTGGTGAAACTGTTTTATATTTGTAACAAGCGTCAAGAACGACCAACCCCGGGACAGTGCCGCATCAATTCACCAGATAAATATCCTGAGGGTGGTAACCTTGGAACGGTTTGGAAGGGTAGCTAGACTACCTACTCATTTCTCGCACTCTCCTCTCTCTCCTGGATCCGAACCGGAAACATCACCAACTATAACTTGAGAGTTGTTATTTCCTAAACTCATACAAACGGTTAAAACTGCCCAAGCGTTTCATTTATATCCTGTTATAACATTACTTCCTATTAATGTACTTATTAAATTTTATTTTTCTTTTCTTGTACAATAATTATTATTTTAAATACGTTTCAGTCATACATATCTACTGCACTGTTTACGAGTAAATTATGTAAATGAATGCGTAAAAGCCTTTTTAATAGGCATAAATAAATTTAGATTTAGTAAAAATTATAACTAACTAACCATCACACCATTTCTCCACAGGGTAGGCAGAGAGGAAGGACAGCCAAACAACTCAGTCTTGGCACACACTCTTTGCCTCATTCACATCCATACATCCCCAATCTACCCAAGTACATAGGAAGAGTTTAAGAGGATGCAAAAGAAATGCAGCTGCCCAATCTTGGCAGCGGGTGTGTTGATAGGTAAGTATTGAAACTGCTGATAATAAATGTCCTCGCACGTCCAACAAAAGCAAACCAATGAAGTTCATTATAAGTAATATTATAGTCCAGTAATGGTGAGCTCCAGTGTAATCTGTCTTTCTATTTAAATCCATCTTTTTGAGAAAAAAAATTCAACTTCTGAACAACCAGCACGAGAACCGAGAGACGAGCATGGATTTGTCTTGTTTGCCAAGACGTTTAGGACAAAACCATTGACAGTGTATGAATTCAAGCAATCTGGTAACAGGCCTGGCACTCTGGCACAAATACATCAATAAACATGCTTACTTTAGATGATGTGAACTGTTGATTGTTCAATATCAATCTGCAGTCGTCCTCGGGAGCGAAAACAAGTTACCGACATAATCAATAAAATCTTTATTAACACACTTTAATCGGGAAGGGTATTTCTACTCGTTTGGTCGATTGATGCTTAACGTTGGGAAGGGTATTTCTACCTTCTGCGCCCGCCTCATTTCAATGGCAGAAAAGAAGAAATTATCCGATGTTTTTATATGAATATTATATACCAATCTCTTTGTAAAGGTCCCAACTATATGTACATAATTATCAAATTGCAATGCAAGTCTTTTTTTTGTATTTATCTTGGAGTCTTTTGTGTACATCGATATTTCAACTAAATTGACCTATATTATTGAACACCTGAAACTTGCGTTTGAAGATCAACGAAATAAGTAATTTAGATAACATATTCTGTTATTCTAATAATTCAATTCCTGGAATGAGGGTTTTTATAACCATGAAACCCGAAACAAATCTCTCTATCTCTGTTCCGCACCCACTCAACTCCTAGGTGCAAGCGAGCGGAGAATGTCGAGCGCATTTAACAAAACAGGTATCGGCAAACACAGTTAGGCGGACCATAATAAATATTTACAAGTGCATGCCAGTTTTTAAAAAGTAAATTGTCCTACGGTTGTGTTCCGATGAGATAATATTTATATTTGCTTTTTCAAACCTTCCAAAATGGATTCTGAAAATTAGGAAAGTGATGACGAAATCGTCGCAGATAATTTATCTGCCTGTTCTAGTAATTATTTGCCTGAATTCCATAGTGAAAGAGAAGAATCTAGTGGAAGTGAAGAAATTCCTTGTAGGAAAAGAATGTCAGTGATGCCATTACAGTTCAGTGATTCTGAAGAATGTGATATGGAGGAAGAACAATGAAATATTAGATGAACGATTTTTAGACGTGAACTATAACTGATTATATAAAGGTGATTAGAAACTTAAACCTAATAGTGTATGGTGAAAAACAATAAAGAATATTACGTGAGCAATACGAGAAGCATTCTACGCTAAGTGATTATTTTAAATTTCCTTTTAAAAAATAACCAATATTATTAGCACGTTCCGATGGTTTTGGTCCGCTGTACCGTGCGAGGGGCAATTGCACACGTGGTATTTGAATGGGTAATAATGTGTTACTCTGACGATACTAGAGATGTGGCAATTGTTTTTGTTTTTATAATGATTTGGGCTTGGCGAAAATATAATAATTTGTAATTTTATAAAATTGAAACCTAATGACCCAACAATGACTTTGTTTTCGATTTATTAAGTTTCATTAGAAATAATACTTGGTTTGCGGCTAGAAATTTTATAGCTTGGGTATGCTGAGTTAGTATGTAGAAAATTTAATTAAATTTTTTCCATTATTTTCGAAGATATAGCGATTTAAAATAAATGAAAGAAATTCGCGCGGGACCTTTATTTTCGCCCGTTTTCAGCGGTCTGCCGGCAAAAACATAACCCGATCAAAGTGTGTTAATATGCTTGCTCTAGAGGGCCAGGCAGAGTAAGTACTATAATCAAATCATTTGCCTGATATTGCTAGCACAGAACTTGCTAATAAAATATGTTGGGTTGGGATAGATTGGGATAGGTTAGGTTAGATTGGGTTAGTAAGTATGTACAATGCAGATCAGCAACATCATCAGCTTGTCGCTGTTAAAATCAAACCGCCATATGTGCCAAAATTGAGCTTTTCAAGAGTTATTGGTGTCGAAAAATTATTTTTTTTCGCTTCTATTCTTATGTCGAACCGGCATGTCGTATAGTTGAATAAAAATCTGTCAGATGGCGTTGGGCCGGTATGCATTTACGCGGGAATCGTCATTTTTTTTAGCAGAAGACAGATCTATTCCGCAATACGCCAGTTGCTTCAAAACCTTCAAGGGGGAAAGGCGTCCATCATGTAAGTAAAACTGAATATTCTCACAATAGTACATTTTTATTATTACCCAGATATGACTTATTGTATGTCTTATTGGCAGATAATCCGGTTTGCACTTAACATAAGCATTTGTAGCAGCCTCAACTAAAACAAACTGGCATATATGCCAAAATGTCTGTTTCCGGGTAAAATCTCTCCTGGTTATAAAAATAAATTAAAAGAGGCAAATTTAATAAAAAAAACTTTAGCAAAGAAGATGCGAAACTGCGGTGAGGAATAAGAGTCTAAAACCCGTAGAAGAGTGAACCAACGAAGCATGAAGCCTCCTTGCCACAACTGTAAACTCAAGTGTTCCTAGTCATTATTACAGATCTCAAAGTTCTCAGGAGTATATCGATGGTGGAAAATCTATCGCCGATCACAGAGAGTATCTAAAAGAAAGAAAGGAGTCAAACCTTGCAGGAATCAGCTACTACCAGTACAGAGGTTTTTTCAAGTCATACAACCTTTCACACCGAAGAAAGATCAGTGTGATGTTTATCTCATTTACCAAAAAAACGACAGAATATGAGAATCATATTCTAGAAAAGGACTTGTCCAGACGGGAAAATGAGCATTACAAGAAAAGCACAGATTCAACCGTCGTAGCAGTATACGACCTACGGGCAGTGCTGTCATATCCGCAAGGGGAGGCGTCGTCCTACTACTACATTTCAAAGCTAGCCGTTTACAATTTAACAATTGCTGTACTGAAAGGCGACAAAACAGTAAATTGTTACACTTGGGATGAGACACACGGAAAAAGAGGTGTTATTGAGATTGGGAGCTGTGTGCTGAAATATCTGCAACATTTAAATGACAAAGCAGACTGTCCAATAGATATTGTCTTTTACAGCGATAATTGTTGTGGACAACAAAAAGGTAACTTTATGATGGCAATGTACAAATATGCTGTTACAACATTAAAAATTATTATTTAAAAAGGAATAAAATTATCATTAGAAAAGGAATAAAAGGGGCAATGGGAGCGTGATTCCTGTTCTGATGCAAGCTTATTCCAAAAGACCATTGATGAGAAGAAGAAAAATGGTATCCTGAAGTTAGTTACCGCCGGGATAAAACCGTCATTTTATTCAGATTTCTGTAAACGATTGTGAAACTTTGAAGTTACCAGCAAAGGGAAGAACAGTATTATGTTAATTGTTGTTTATAAAAAAATTGTGAAGCAACAAATTATTTTTTCATTGAAAACATTATCTTTTTTTTATACCTAAAACGGGTTCCAAAAGAAGAAGCCACTATGACACAAAAGCAAATATTACACCGATTTTAAAACCATACTGGCATATCTGCATTTTACTCTTAATTTAAGCAATTTTCGATTTATTTGCAACTACTACTTCAATAAGCAGTATTCGTCTAAAAGGAAAATATCATATGCAAAAATCTTTAAAGAGCTCTGGTGAAAAACATGCATTTTGCAGATATGCCGGTTTGATTTCACAGCGACAACAAATAGCCAAATACATACTAAGTTTGATGCTTTCGGAGCATCTGGGCCGAAGGCTTGGAAGAAACTTCCTCAGAAACTAATATCCATAACAAGTCCAACAGAATTCAGGTCTAAACTAAAAGCTTACCTTTTTAAGCTGTCATACCCTTAAATTAAATATGACATTCCTGAGAGAAAGTCCAATTATATCCAATTTCCAATTATGTCCTAAATCCTGTATCTAAATTTTGCTAATAAACAATTAGTTAATATTAATTAAGTGCTAATCTTAAGTGACCTACTAGGTAAGTATGGTCCATATATAGTTAGTAACAAAACAGATCATTGTGGAAATGTATTATATATTTATACAGCGCCCTTGAGGTGAATTTGCACAAAAACGGCGCTATACAAATCATACAAATATTATTATTATTAATGTAAGCTCATTTCCGTAGATGGTAGACAGGTAGATGCTTTCTTTGAAAAACAGCGTCATCTGTTGCAGGTAAAAGTAAAATAAGCTATTGTTTCTCTATCTGCAGAGACAGACTGAGCCGCAGCAATGAGTGGCGGGGTACAGCTAGTAAATAAATAAAAAGGTGTACTAAAATCATTTACTGGATAAGATATCATTAGGAAGTAATGAAATTATAAATAAGTTTTGACAAAGCATTATTAAAAACAAAAATAACTAAAAAATAAACTTAAATAACACGCACTCACTTATTAAATGGGAAACTATAAAATACAACTTGTTCCCAACAAACTTCACATCATGTTTCACCTATTATAAATAAAAGATTTATTCCATATTAAATTCATAAAACACTTGGCCCAAATATTCAGTTGCTCTTTTTAGGGAAGATTTATACGTTTATAAAATTGCTCTTTGATAAGCCAAGTTATGTATAGCATTACTAAAATTTACTGATACCAGCCCTTATTGACTGATGATTTCATATTTTCAGTGTTTTTTTTTGCTGGGAACAAACCTGTAGTTAAAATTAGGAACCTTCGCGGATCAGACCATTTTTTATTTTATTTAAATTTATCAATCATTTAACATAAAATATTATTTAACCACAACCATTCTAATAAAAGAATAATAGGAAATACCTTTATTTGGACGTTAATCTAGACTTGAAAATTAATAACCTATTGGAAATGCACTGTATTGTCCTGTTCACAATGGAAGTAAAAAGATTCCGGTGTCATTTTCAAGCCAATAAAAACTGCAGTAGCAACAATAACAAAGTTTGGCGTCACTTAGCTATCAATGGCCAAAAAATTTAAATAATTATGGGAAGCTTTGTGGCTTCCAACGCAAACAGAATGTAAATTTAATCATTTGTGTAATTTAAAACATAAAAATATAAACCTTTAATTTATACTGCAAAAACAAACTATGAACTTAAAAATGCAAATGTAACGTAATAAAATAAAAATCTTAACATAAATATTATTATAAAATACTGAAATCGTTTCTGGTTATGTATATTTGGCATGATTTACTTTTCAATTTACACCAGTGTTAAATAGCAAGAATTTCGATGTAATGTCGCGTTATATCGATGTTATATGTATCTCCATTTAATCTGAGAATTTAAACTGACATCTTTGCGGTAATAATTCAACAGTGACATTAATAAAATGATTGATTCAGCAACGATAAGTTTTTTTTTAAATTTTGGTTCCACAGAATACTAAACTGCAGAGACATCTCTCTCAAATAATCCATATCTTTGGATTTTATAATAAATCAGTATTCCTGTTTTCAAATACGCTAACCATTTTCACAAGCTTTCTGTAATTTATTATGATTTTTACGTAACGCAAGTATACAATAATTAAAAATCTAGTATCTATCATTATCGTGATGTTATCTGCTACATTGAAGGATAAATGAACAGCACATCAGAATGAAACAAACTTATTTGAAAATAAATTAATATAATTACATAATTTAATTAGGAATAGCACAACACAGTTCTTATCTTTTCATGACGTGTAATCTTAACAAATTAAAAACATGCCTTTACACTGTTTACGTTGAGATGGAATTAAATAATGATTTCAGAGTCTTGAATATTTGATTCAATGGATCTTATCAAAATGGTATGAAAAATGACATATTAACCTATTATTTGTTTTCCTATCACTTCAATACAGAATTTGTTTTAATTGATAACAAAAGTGTGTCAAGTTTAAAAGAGTAACTCTTCAGTAGACCAATTGATAAGCAATAGAGAGCATAATATGTACAATGTTATTGTTATGAATTCATTATCAATCAATGCTAACCATAAAGCTTGAAACAATACAGAATTAATAATAGAAAAATTACCCTTTCACTGTGTTTTCGGATTACATTGTAAGAGCGAGCAGACGCAACATTCTTTGGACATTCATACACTTTTATTTTAAAATGAATGCATAAATAAGAGCAGAGCACTGCAGTCACAGACCATTTGGGCACCAGATCATCTCTGTTCTGGGAGAAAACATTAACTCTTACATCACAAACTCTAACAAATTGACTCGTACGTAAATTCTTATCAAGTTGACTCTTTACAAGGCCGCTCTTACAAAAACTCTTTCATCTTTCCTGTTAGAACAAAGATGACATCATGTGGAGAGGAGCGAATAGATTAAGTACTCGAAAGAAAACGCTTTTACAACAAAAACATGAGTAAAATGAACGAAAGAAAATCAATCATGAATTTATGCATAAAAATATGTGCAGTTTAATAAGCGAGAAAAAATATTGTTGGGTGAATGTTTAGGCGTCTCCGTTGGTGAGTTGGATGTCGGAATTAAGGTGAGTGAGCTTTTTCCTCACGAGATCCACCATTTGATCTAGGGATACTTCTATCTCTTCTCGTGTCTTGATGACTCGGAGCTTGACTACACTCCGCTGCATCTCCGACTCTCCGAGGACGATGGCGATGGGAATGCCGTTATCCTCGCAGTGCTGCAGTTGGGTCAGCATCTTGGGGTTCTTCTTGTAGGATTGTTCTGCCTGAAAATAGCATTAACGAGCATGTTATGATTTTAATTTTCCACAAACTACACAACACATGTTAGCAGCTTATTTGTTATTTGAGTTGCACATGGAAAATGATTTATTTTTACATAATGTGGGAAACTCCAGATTGTGTTACTCATAATTCGGAAAAGCCCAGATATAGGTATGTAATACACGGTGTCCGGAAACTCAAAGTACAAGTGGGAAACTGGGGAATTTTACATCACATTTAGAGTCTATTTTGCAGTGTAACTTTTTTTATTTGAGCTTTCTTTTTCGACTAAATGGAACCCGAATTCAGAATTTGTTCAGAATCAGTTTAGTAACAGCTAATTAATAAAAAAATTTTTTTTAAATATATCGAAGCATTGACTCGACTCCAGAAGTGTTTTAACCCTTTAGATAAAACCAAAAAAAAAATGGAAAAAATAAACAAATCTGAATTATCTAAATCGAAATACTCGGCGAAAATTTTCACTAGTTTTACAAGTTTCCCGCTTGTACTACAAGTTTTTGGACACCGTGTATATTATTTGTGAACATGATAGTGAAGCAACCATGTATTTTGTAGATTTATCTAGCATAATTTATCCTAGGCATATTATGATTGAAAGTTCAGCAAACACATCAGGCAGTTGACAGAATTTTAAAGACAGTCAGTGGGAAGGATTGTGAATGCATTCAAATAAGTGGAAGTACATAATTATTATCAAAATTGGATAGTGCAAACCCACCTTGATGCCAGCATCCCATAGCAGTTTACAAATCCTCATTCTGTGTTCCAGGAAGTTCTTCTGGGCGGATGCCACATAGACCTCCACCTCCGCAGTCCTGACCGCCATGGCGTTAGCAGCCAACTTGGCTTCAATCACCGAGAATATCCTCTCCACGCCAATACTGACACCAACGCAGGGCACCTGAAATAAAGCTATTATATTTAATACATAAGATTAAGTATTGCTTAAAATGTGATTACCGCACAAGAATCCCAACGGCCCAGAACCAATGGGACTACATCATCTTCAATTCGGGATACATGCTTCCATAGTCCAGGGTTAAGGCTCCGGACAACGACTCTGGAGGTTGTAGGTTCAAATTCCGGCGAAAGAACACCATTGAGAATAAACAAATTTAAGAATTAAGTATATAGTGTTTTTATTGTATTACCTATTTATATGACTATTTTACTTTTGATTTATATTTTAATTTTATGTTTAGGTACCTGCCTAATATTTTTTTTTCTCTTTGTTTTATCTTATTTCCATTTTTATAATTTTTTATTTTATTTTTTCCCTGTTTTACTGCATTTCATGTAATATGGCAGACTGGGATTGCACTATCCTCCCAGTCCTGCTGTATTAAAACTTAAATAAATAAATAAAATAAAATAGGAACACAGTTATAATCAAGCATTAAAAAATCAGTTTCTGGTTATAATGAATGCGTGGTGCTACTTCCTAGTTTTTATTGACCTTGGTAAAACAAGTGGGTAGGTACATATTCATGTTTGGCATTCTGAATACTATTATTACTCATAGTAAAGATAATTGTATGTAAGTCTGTGCATAGTTAACTGTGAAGATAATGTCTAAATAAATTGAAATATAGTGTCACATGTCAATTATTATTGACAGGCTAAAACATTTTTTCACCTCTATGTGTTTTTTTTACATGAAATCTTAATTATTTTACCCAATTCCATTTTTGGATAGATCATTTAGGGAGATTACTCTCTCAAGAAAGAGAGTCCCAACATAAAAAGTGGATCCATGATATTTCATCAGAATGACAATTAAACACACCTTTAAAAAGTGACAGAATCATTAAAAGTGATGAAACAAAAACAAGGTTTAATAGTTACCTATGTAACCTATTTAACCTAGTTTTTGTTTCACAACTTTTTATGACTGTATATTACTTTTTGTAGGTGTGTTGAACTGTCACTTTGATGAGATACAAGGTCACCATAAAAAGTGTACCTTCGTCTCTATTTCAAATCATTACACTTTCAGAGAAGTAGAAACTCTCCCGCGTAAAAGACCACAATTCAGAATCGGAAATTTTCTGGAAATGGCAATAGCCATGTTTTGTGACCAGATCTGAATAGCTACGTACTTCCCAACAATCCTCTTCCCATCTACTTCCCCTTCAACCTCACAACGCACGCCAATTTGGGGAAGCCATAGTCCCATTGGCTTCAGTTGGGAGTACATATTACACTACAAAATGACAGATCAGATGTAGCAGCAACTTATTTAGATACTCTTATAAGCCACCGTTAAGCAGAAAGCATCCAAACAATCAACATTGCATTAACCCGTGATTTGCCTGTAACTCAAGATCGAGTTACTAAAATTTGGTCAATTGAGAGCGCTAACTCGAATTCAAGTCCTAGGTAAGTACTATTGGATTTTATTGATTGGTTGGAACACGAATTTCATTCTAAATTATGATTGGTTCAGAGATATGGCCTGCTAAATGGAGCATTCTTATTGGCCAATGTATTTCAAATTCTTGCCACTAGGGTTTAAGAAAAAATATTCACTATGTGTGATTACATTCGACACATTGTGAATTCCTAAATTTAAAAAAAAATACATATTAATATCTACGCATCTATATAGTACATCCGACTATTAAGGATTAAAATTTATTTATTATTATTTGAAAGAAGTATATTCCAAATCATTTTTACCTACATGGTTACTTCTATCCTAAATTGATTGATTTTACATACTCAATAATGTATAATGCTTGGCTATAAATGTCTATAATATTTTTATACAAGTTTAGTACAAAAATACTTATAATTCCTATTTTTATCCAGACTGCGATATCAGCAAAGGGCGACAAAAAAAACTTTGTCGCACAAAACAAATATTTATCAGGCGGCTACTTACACAAATCATGGGTTAATTATTATTTATACAATGATCTTTAATTAGTAATTATTTTGGTTGGAAGATTTATGCTAACTAAATTAAATTAAAATCATGGATATCGTACCTGTTTGTTCTTGGAATCGAACATGCCGACGAGATTATCGTAGCGCCCACCTCCCGCCACCGACCCCACTGATAACTCCTCACCTTTGGGAGTAATTTCACCTAACAAAACAATAAACCATCATCAGATAACTGTTAACTTGCAATTTTTCCAAAATTTGGTTTATTTTTTAAAAAGAAAATTTTTTTAATTTTTAAATTTTGTGATTTTTTAAAACTCTAGCGCCATTTTGAATTTTTGGCATTTTAACAGTCCCCATTTAATGTTGATTCTCGGCCCATTTCAGCTTTTGATCAAATTGAGATTAGCTAACAACAATATGACAGTTATGCCTTAAACTTGATCAAAAGCTGGAATGGGCCGAGAGTCGACGTTTAACAGGGTGCATTAAAAAAAATTTTAATGTATAAGTTTAAACCAAATAAGACAATGTAAAACTTGCAATTATTAAATGTCGATTCTCTTTGATTAGATCAACAGCTGCAATCTGTTATCTAATCACTATTTGATCGAAAGCTGAAACGGGCCGAAAGTCGACATTTAATGGGGACCGTTGAAAAGTTTTAAAAATGTATTAGTTTTAAACCAAATAAAACAACGTAAATGTTGCACTTATACAGTAAAACCTCTTTTTTCAATTTACTGGGAATGACTAAAAATGTGTGAAACTGAGGAAAATGTAAGTGAGGGGAATCTACTGTTTTTCATTAACATAGTTCATTTGAAACTATACACATAGTAACTACATAATCTAATGGCAATTATTATTAGATTTATGCATCAACAAATATAAAAACAGGGTGATTCTTTAATAATTACATATTACTACATATGTATTTCTTTATTTACACATAAAAATAATAAGTGCAAATTACAAATAATTGCCAGTTTCCAATTATTATTATGCACATGGGCAATGGAAGCCAAAACCACAATCACAATATGCACAAAACTTTAAAATTAATCACAATGAATTACAAGAAAGCTTGTAACTGAAGCAATATATAAATGATTGCGCCACGTGCAGTGAATTCATGCAATTTATAAATAAATATGATTATTTAATCATTGGAGATAATATTAACGGTGCCATGATGACTCCTCAAAATGACAATTCAACACACCTTTAAACGGTGATATAAAGTCATTAAAAGTGAAACAAAAACCAGGTTAAATAGGTTACATGTGTGATTAGTTTTTGTTTCATCACTTTTCATAACTTTATAACACTTTTTATAGGTGTGTTGAATTTTCATTTTGATGAGTTATCCGGTCACCAATATTAACAACTCTCAAATGATAAATGTGTAACAGAAAACCTGAACAGACCTTAGCAAGGCTGAGGTCGTGGGTTCAATTACCAGACGTGTTCAATCTAGACGCAACCAAATATTTCTCTGATTTTTCATTTGAGTTGTTAATATTGTCTTTCAATAAGTTATTCCACTACAAAAATATTAAATACGGTTACTTTATCTGTATAAACATCAATACGGTAAGTATAATTTACTGTAACCAAAAAACTAATAAGCCACATAATTTTTAGAGAATGTCAAAATTCAAGGTCTATTAATCTGTAGAGGTACAATTTAATAATGTATATACCAAATTTGATTACAGTATTAATTTCAGGTTAATCATGCAAAGTTGAAAAACATTTGACCACACAAAGTGATTGTGAATTGTATTTATCCAGCACACACGTGTTACATAGTGTGACAAGCAGCTGTTATCAAAACACAAATGGGTAATAAAATAATTTTATGTATACCTTCTAAATCTCCATGGATTGCAAAGAAAATAAAATAAAAATGTTAGAAAGTACACAGAAAACCAAAGGAACTTAATCTTATTTAGAGTTAGGCCTTGGGCCCTGAGGAAAAGGTGTTATTATTATTGTTTGTAAACTTCCCGTCAGGTACAGGGTCATTTTTTTTTCCATTTCACTGAAGTTAATGCTTTCATTAACAATACATTATGTACGTAGAAGCATTTAAAAATTCTTTCATACTTCTGTTAGAAGTTAATACTTACTTGTATAACAAATTTCAAAAGAATATTTAAAATTACAGAGGCAGCAATAAGTATGTTTCGTAAATCCTATTATAACATTGATCCCAGAGCATTGTTTCTACTACAGTTATTTTTAAATTATGTCCGTAATATTTCTATTTATAGTTATTAGAAAAATAACTTTAGTCTTTACAAATTACAAATTATCATTGCTCCAATAGACGGACTTTTAAACTGTAAAAATTGAGAAAGATCATAAAAATAAGAATTCCGTGACAGTGAATTTTTAAATTTCTTAACCGGTCAGCAACGTAAGCAGATATACACGATAAAATAACGATAGCAGTCAAGTACAATAAGCGTGTTTACACGTCAACGCGTGTCTCTCCATAGAAATCGTTCTTACTCCGTTATTATTTTAGTTACATCCCTCAAACAAAAACTAAAAGGTCGATTATAGATCAAGCTACACATCACTACCAAGTTGTCTATGGAAATACAAAACAGGAATCTGCTGACAGTCGCATAATTGACACAACATTTTTACCCGCGCAAAATGTCTGCCGGTAGCGCCGCGCGCTTCACATATTAAATTTTTATAAAATATTTTTATATGAAATGATAAAAAAATGAGGTGATAAAAGTGTTTATTACACATATATACAATAGAATAAATATTTTTGTTTACATAATCTGTGATTTTAGTACCATTTTCACCTAAAAACATGACGTGAGTCATTTTTAACCTATTTTTAATGTTTGCGTTCTAAATTTTAATATTTAAAAATGCTAATATTTATTTGTAATATAATAATTTGAAAGCTTATTTTGTAACCTTTCTAAAACAGTTTTTACTATTCGGCTACGTTCAGAAATGTTTCATTTATAGAGCTTTAATTGTGAAGCGGTAATAACAAAAAGTTTTCGTAAAATGTCATTTCGTTAAAGACAGTTAAAGTGCTTACATGGCGATTTTCGGAGGGGTTAATACCCTAATAAGTAAATAATGAGTTGATTTAAAAACAATATTGTAATTGTAATTACCTTTGAGAACCGCTTCATATATAACTCCGGTGTAGTAGTCCAAGCCTCTAGCGAGACTCAGATCAAATAATACTTTGTCCATGAGGCCGTAAATTTCACAATAGGTTAGGAGCAGTTTGATTGCTTCCAAACCCTCGATGGCTGCTTTTGACTTCTTTAATTTTTCATCAGTAAGTAATTTGTCCACTAGCTCTGACTTTCCATGCAGACGGACGAATTCACCAATATTGTCTGTCGCTTCTGGAGAAAGTCCTTTCTCTTCTATCATCTCTTTGCGAACATCTTCCCATGGAGACTGAAATAAAGACAGTACATATTAAAATTGTGTAAACTACACAAATATTATTAATTGCGTTTGATGAAAATTTATGATGAAATAACCAACAGACTCAAACTAAGAATCACTAATCATTTGCCGAGACTTATTTATCACGTCTTATTAATCAATTCAGCACATTTCATATATATATATACGATAACGAGCGCGTGTGGCACTCTTTTTAGCAGATCAGCAAATAAGGGATCTAGTGATAAGACTACATATGTATTAACTATTTGTACTTCATTGGGAAACATTCTAACAACTTCGATGACGCTGCAGCGGCAACATAAACAATGGGTATACATTTTATTGTTTAAAAAATAACTGGTCCTTTTACAGGTACACATGATTCTATTCAGTTGTGTACAGTACCCACTTAGGATTGGTTGTGTTTTTGGTCTGTTTTTCATACATAACAATAACTAAGCATTCATTTTATTTGAATATTTTTTACTGGGCGATAAATATTCTCACTCCATTAGAGACCAGGCTCAATGGAAAACGCCATATTTTAAGAAAAGGTCCCAAGCAGGGCTGTAGTCTGCTCGAAAAGGGCAGTAAAACGTGGCAGACGGGAAACCAGTGAGTACAGTGACACGTGTCCTAACAAGCAACGTATGCATTTGGGCGACTGCTTTCTAGAATACCACACATTAAAAAATTATAAAGATTAGAATATGCAAATATTTCTTTTATTAACAATCTTATCTATATTTATATCATTATTAAAGTATAAAATAAAGTCGCTTTCAATGTCTGTTTGTGCACTTAATTCTTCTTAACTACGTAACGGATGTTGATAGGGTTTTCATTATCATTTAGAGTATTTCTTCTCGAAGGTTTACATATATAAAACATACATATTATATTTATAGAAATAAGAGAAAAGTCAATGTTTTATAATCATGTCGTAAAAATATATTTTCGGGCACTACATTGTTAACGCTGGCTAAACCCTATGAGATACGTCAATACAATGTACTACTGAATTGTATATCTTAAAAAGGCCTACAGAAAAGTCTGCGATGGTATATGTCTATGTCCTAAGGATAACCCCCAGTAACGCCGGGTATATGTCTGCTAGTATAATAATAAATATATATTTCTTAACATAAATATATATCATTTTAGTTACTGCCTTACCAAAAGACATTTACTTCTAATTTTTTTTAAATATCGTAATTTTTCCTCATATTTTTACATTACACTCTATTGAGTAGCTGGTATACCATATAAAAAATAATTTGGAGTACAAAGGGCTAACAGTGAATAGAGTTTACTACATACAACAAGTAAAATGCGCAATTTTGAATAGAGAAATAACATGATCTATAAATAAATTCTTTGCAAAGGATTTAGCGAACAGCTTCATTTACCTTATCTAATTTATCTATGGAAGAACAGGCAGTTCTGAAATTCTCAGCGGGAACTCCACACGCTTCGAATATTCCATCAAGCAATCTTCTGTGATTCAGTTTAATGACGTAGGAGCCAATATCAAGGGCGTCCATTATTTCAGCAACCACTCTCACGCACTCCGCGTCGGGTATCATCGCATCGTACGATCCGGCAATGTCAAAATCCTGAAATAATTCATGCATAAATAATTAGAACCACAAAAATAGATTCAATATTGTGACACCAAAAAGGGGTCTGTGAAATTAATCATTTAACAGTTAGTACATTCAATATTGCTTGCAAAATCAATATGCCTTGTCTATAATATACTCTGTGCACACTTTATATGCAAATTAATAAGTTTACAGGAGCGAACTTTGAAGTTTTTTATTCATAGACTTGCTATAAATTATGTCTGAATTTGACATTTAAAACTGGTTTATAAATTCTTTAATAATAAAATTCAATTTTCCAGGATGTATGACATAACTACAAGGAAAAAAAGCTAAATTAAGTTTGCTGTAGTAAAGAAAAACTAGCAAATTTCTGTTTCATATATTTTTTTTGAGAGTCGTTAATATTGTATTCAATGATTAAATATTACAATTTGAGGTTTTACTTAATAAGTTATTCCAGATTAATTATTTATTTGAATTCTAGGGTAGGTACTTACACACTGGTAGAACTCCCGGTACCTTCCTCTGGTCATAGCGGGATTGTCTCTCCTGTAAACCTTGGCAATGTGGTATCGCTTGATAGAGCTAACTTTGTTCATGGCGAGATATCTGGCCAAAGGCACTGTCAGGTCATATCTCAAAGAGAGGATCTCCCCTCCCTGGTCTTTCAAGTCATAAATCAATTTTGAATCTTCGCCATATTTACCAGTCAACACTTCCTGTAAAATAAAAAAATCATTAATATGGTACTAAAAATTAATTAAATAAAAAAAATTGTAATTTATTTTACTAAAAAGACAGTAACGAACGAAAGTAAAAGTGAACCATTATAATTATACTTGCACAATAGATTTCTTGTGTAACGTTTAATGCAATTGCTTGTTGAAGGTACTTGCTGATTATGAAACCAGTAATTGGAAATGGACAAATTTTGTTGCAAGTTCTTACTGAATACTTTAGCTAGATGAAATATAATGCAACATTATTCATTTTTGGATAAAAATAAAATGATTTTGCAGAATGTTGACATTTTTCCTGTTTTACCATGGCAGATAATGTTTTTTACCTTCAGCTCAAAAACTGGTGTGTCGATAGTCTCAGCTCCGTGGCGTTTGAAGACAGTAATGATCTTGTCGAGGACTCCCATCCGCAAGGCCATCTGCTGAGGAGAGTAGTCCCTCGTGCCCTTGGGGGTTTTGAGGGTGAACTTCTGATTGCTGACATCTTCAGTTCCTCCCAGAGATGCCTTCAGCTCAAGCAATTTGGCTACTTCCTCTGCTATCTACAAATAAAGATACAAGTCAAAACTGAATGGCTAAAAGACAGCCTTTGAAATAATCACACCATAAACTAAGCATATTTTACAGTGCAACATTATTATGACTAACTTATTATGAGAATTAAAAATATATATATCTGCTTAATGTCAACAATATATTTTTTATGACGCTTTGAGTGTATTGAACTCATTAAAAACAGTCTTAATACTTGTATGTTATACTTTATGACAGAAGTAAACAAAATATAGGGAGCATAACAAAAAAGCTCTTTTAATAACAGCAGTATGAAGGTTTTTGTCATAAGTTATTTTCTATAAATTTCTAAATATAAACAGAATTATACAAAATATTAACCTTGTTGTGCAACACAGAAGATGTTGAGAGGTAGCATCTATTTACAATGCCACTAGCAAAGGATTTGTTTAAATATACCAGCGAGTTAACTGCCCGCAATCCAAACAAAGTGCGAGACATCACCAAGCCGTGTAAACCACCCATGAAGGTGCAAAAGAAGCGACAACCTCTCAGTTCTGGACCCCCAATTACACATTCGAACCGAAAAAGACCACAAAAGGCGAAAATTAGAACTAACGAAATGGCATGCTGAAAGTTTTAAATCTCACCTGTTCATCAATAGTCTTACTTCTAAAAAGGTATTCAACTGCTTTGGGTAGTTTACTCTCAACATAAGGAAACTTTTTCCTCTCATCGCCCGGAAACCATCCAATATGATTGAACCATCGATAAATGTAGATATATTTTTTGTCAAAAATTTGTTTATCAGTCCTTTCTAATAATGTGTGAACATCATTGTCTAGTTTAGTAGGAATGTGTCCGCAGAGATAACTATGGTCAGAGAGGTATTCATTTAGGCAATCTAAATGCTGAGGGGACAATTCAACCTCGGAATTTGACTTTCTCTAAAACAATTACAATATCCCATTACTAACATATTATTTTGAAAGGTAAGTACCCAGAAGTACGAATGATTTTGTATAATAATTATCTATCAAGGATGTGAATTTACTAGGAATTGGAATGCAATGACGTAGTTTAGCCTTGAAGTTTTTTTTGAGTTACAGACTGCATGCTTTCTATGTTAAAAAACGGTATAATTTTTCCTTGTTGATTTGACGTCTAAATAAGTAAATTACATTTCCTCGTCGCAAAAACATGAAACATATTGATTTTAAATTATATAGATCAAGTGCAACGGATCAAGCAATCACATTGCATCAGTATATTATTTTACGAAATTATCAATAAAAAACTCACTGTATCCTTAGAAGCTTTCGCAGATTTCAATTTTCGCACTACTTCACCTTGTGCTTTAATTTGATCTTGCAATAAATCACGAGTTTCACTCATTGTGCAAAAATAATACTGTCACTGGGAATAAGCCACATAACCAACACGATATACTCGAGTAAACACAACCACAGAAATGAATTGAAATTTGACAAGCTAACTAGTGGAAAATGAAAGCATGGCTTTTCGATGTTGCCAGACCTAATAAAAGGCTAGAAAATTATTGCAGGTTACTGACCTTGTTAAAAAATGCTTCTAAATACCAGCCGCCGGGTAATTTGAAAATTGATGGAAGCCTGCAGTATCTGGTTGGGTATTTATGCTTACTAAAAATGCCTGTATACATTATATATATGCCGAAATATAATATCGGCTTACATACCTGTATAAGCCGATACATTATAATTTGCCATTATTATATACCGAAATATTTAAACCTATCATGCTCTTTAATTATATTGGTAGCCTTACAATCAAAAGACATTGTTTGGTTTATTTTCTCCTTCCAGAAAAGAAAACGCCTTGATTCCGTTTAATATTGTTACAAACTATGGGCATGTTGCATGAAACGAACATTTATTAAAAAATAGTTTGTGTAATAAGGTTTTTTAAAAAGAATCGAGCATGAAAAATATTATTTTTGTAGGTATTCCGTAGACAGACGATATTTTCAAAATAATATTTTTAGGCAATAATAAATAGAACAGTTTCTTTTTTCAGTATTCCTTAATTTTTTTATGAATATTAACTGTTATAAAATCAAACGTTCTATTTTTTTGTAAAAATCATGTCGAACGACATCTGCATCGGAAATTTTATTAATTTTCATAGCCCAAGCAACCCCTACTTTTCGCTCTATTTTTCACACTATAGTTTTGAATGATGGCAATACCGACGTAAGCATAAAATAAATTAGAAGAAGAAGAACTGGGTTTCCCTCTGTCGCCCTACGTGTCAGAATTTTAGGTTATCTTCTATACAAATTGTGCAAAAGCGGTCGGGTTTTCATCATTGTTGACGTACTAAAAATAGTGGAAAGGTATTCGTATATTATTTGACTCAATCTTGTTATCTTTATATCCGGAATTAATTTCGTTTAGGACTAAGTGTTTATCTTAATATTATATTTTAACCGGCTGTCACCGGAGTATTTATAATAAGCCGAAACCTAAGTGGTTTATTTATGCCGAAACCTATCACAATAGTGCTGCATAGAATTGCAGAAGTCTAAGTTGTACATTAAAACGTAATCATTTCCATTAGCAGTGATTTTATTGACTGCCAATATACAAAATCTGCAAACTTTTCAGTAGTTTTGAATGTATATTTCTGAACTGCTAGGATATTGACCTCAATTTATAAACACAGGTAACTTTATCCGAGTTTTCATTTCAGAACTTTATTTAATTGCATTAATCTCGATAATTATAATTTTTTAAAACATTCATTATTTCTAGTTCACTATGTTCGTGTAAGTCAATTTTATATTACTTCGGTGTCCGATTGACTTAATTTAGATATTCTGATCAGCGTGCCCAATATTTCGTAGTCAATACTCACGTATCTAGTAAAACAATACATATTATTATTATTAATTATGGTATAATAAATTTTCAGCACAATATGGCGAAACGCTTGCAGCCAGCGTGGTCGAGTCCCTCGGAGTCTGATAAACCTGTTTTGAAGTTATTCAACAGTCTGACAAGGAAAAAGGAAAAGTTTGTCCCGCAGGATAATAACAATGTTACTTGGTATAGCTGCGGACCCACTGTATACGACGCCTCGCATATGGGACATGCAAGGTAATATTATTGTTAACTAATATACATAATGATAGCGAGCTTTAAGTTTACACTGTGTGTCACTAGATGAAGTCTATCCTATTGTGCCAGGATTCATCCTTTTTATCTACTCTAAGTTCTAGTTATGCTCAGTTATAAATTCACGAAAAAAAATAACCAAATAATTTTTTGATGATTAAACTTAAACTTGTATTGGAACCTCGCCGAGCGTTATTCGTCCCAGAATCTTACCCGTAATGCAAAACACAAGTGAAAAAAAAATCTGTAATCCCATATTAATCATTGTAAAATATGACAATGCGTACAAGCTCTAGAAAAAAACCATTCCTATGTTCCGAATGCAATTATTGATGTTTTAAAAAATTACCTTGAACTAATCACATTCTTGCGAGCTCTATAAAGAAACCATTCCTATGTTCCGAATGCAATTACTGGAAAATTACCTTGAAATATTCACATCCTTGCTAGCTCTAGAAAGAAACCATTCCTGCGTTCTAAATGCATCGTTAAAAAATTACTTGAAATAATAACATTCTTGCGGGCTCCAGAAAGAAACCGTTTCTGTGTTCTGAACGCATTATTCAAAAATTACTTGAAATAATCACATTCTAGAAAGAAACCCTTTCAATGTTACAAATGCAATTCAAAAAACACCTTGAAATAATCACATTATTGCGAGCTCTAGAGAGAAACCATTCCTTTGTTTCAAATGCAATTATTAATGTCCTCAAAATGGGTCACGACACTCTTTATCCAAAATGACTTTCGTTAAGCGGGTCATATTTTTACAATTTGTTTTACTCACTACGGGAGGTGGTAGTTATTGAGGTTTTAGGTTTACCGTATTTATGCCCATTTGTCTCCCTACACAAAACTTTATTTGATTTTTTTTCACTTCATGTCTACCTCCGTAGATCTGATACTTTTGTTAAATATGGAGTAAGTCATTATTCTTACCAATTCAAAAATTACAGCGTCATTCTTCAAGGTTATAAGACATTAAGAAAGGCTAAAAGGAAGGACCCTTTTTTATTTGCATATAAATAATACACACTAATAAATTATTGTTCTTATGGTGTCAATTATGTGAATTTTAGTGCAGCAGTAATTTTTGAATTCTTCTTTCTATTTCCAGATCATATATATCATTTGATATTCTTCGTAGAGTACTTTCAGATTATTTTGGATATAAGGTTCTCTACGTTATGAATATCACCGATATCGATGACAAAATCATCAGAAGAGCGAGACAAAATCATCTCTTTGATGAGTATGTTTCCGAACCCAGAAGTTTAGAGGAAATAATCGAAGATGCCAAAACGGTTTTGGAATTATTTGAAAACAATGCTAAAAACACAACGGACCCCGATAAAAAGATTATGCTAACCAGAATGTTAACAAAGTAAGCACCTAATTAATTACTCATTATAGAATTATCTCACACTGGGTTAGGCCATTAATTTCAATTCTCTCAGTTTATATTATTTCTGTAATATCTTCTATACAATTAATATTCACCTTCAATATATACAAAAATATATATTATATGTAATTCAATATTCACCTTCAATTGCGTTCAAAGTGAAAACCTGTTTTCTACGTAAGTGGTTTTTTTTTCACATGGACCACTTAATATTCATGAACAAGCTATTATGAATGAACTCCTTATTTTTTATTATGTGCATACTTAATTAGTCAGATAAAAAATAGAGGTGTGTTACTTTTCATTGTCATTATCATTATTGGGTTACCAATAACAGCCACCAAAGTGAATCATTTTGATAAACATTTAGTTAATTTACTAAACATATGGCATTGAACTAGCTAACAACGGTAACTTTTGTTACATATTTTATTACATATTAATTTAGAATATTATATTCATAGACATTTAAGTTAATAGACGAACCAATTAGGGAAGGGGAACAAATGAACTTGCGCGGAGCGCAGGAGGAGGTGTGACCGTCCCACTTTCGGTAATTTGTCAATAAATGAATCTGACAGTATACCTACAGGCAACTCGTATTGTAAATAAGAAAATAAAATCTGCTTACGAATTACTAGTCCTTTTTACAATGGGGTGTAAATTGCTGGCTGCATAAAAAACTTAACTAGGCCTATTTCCAAAATTTAATATTTTGTTATACTACACAGTTACAGTTAAGCACTTTTACAAATGTGTTTTAATTTACCCACCTCACTCAATTTTAGCGTCACTACGCCAGACGATCCGTTTAAGAACGAACATTCAGATCCTGCACAGAAAAGTCCCAACAATGGACAGCGCTTATAATTGTCAGCTTTCTTCAAAAAGTCACTCAACTAACTTTTTTGCAGATTATTTTTGACCTTCTCTATGTTAGTTTTTGATAATGTTATTTTATTATGAGAAGTCATCGGTTACTTTAATCTTATGCAAACTTTAATCATTGGAATTTAAAAAACAATAATAAAATTTTATTTAACCCTTTAACTACGTGACCATATATATTTTTTTACCTATGTGCGCATTTTGTTTGGAATTAATGTACCTGTAATTATTTGCAACGCGTAAGTGCATAGCAAATAATTGTTACTAAGAATATTAAAAACTTTTTAAGTGCTCTAAGGCGATGCACCACGGTGTAGAATATTCGGAATTAGACGAAATTATAAGCTTGAAATTCCTGCTTAACACCAGTTGCGCGTTTTGATTTCTGAAAAAAACATCACCAAAAAGCAAGTTTTATATTATTTTGAGAAGTTCGGTCACAAATATTAAAATGTTTTCTGATCATTTTCTGAAGTACTAAATTTGCCACATTGTACAATAAAATCATTTTTGAAAAAAGGTTCGTAAATAGGAGATTTAACACTTTAAAGAAGCTTTTGGAGGCCTTATCAAAAAAGACCAAGATGTGTTCTATTTATAATATATAGTCAAAGCATCTATAATACATATTTCTAAGCGATCATATTTTCTAAACAAAAACCATTGATTTTGTATTACTTCACAGTGCAGGTGGTCACACATTAAGGTGGTTTTTCACAACACACCGCTGTATAAATTAAGCAAATACTTACAAGAGGACACTGCAAGAAAGAGATTTTTTAAATCAGTAGTGCTCATTATGCAAAGTCGAAGAGATAAATTTATTTCTATTATTAAATGCCAATAAAATATTTTGCAATGCCTGTATCACTTGAAATATCATAATATACTTGGTGAATTATCACACTAAACCAATAATTTTAAAATATTGTACTTAATTGCACATAATTAGGCCTACCTCTGATAGTTTTTTTTTCTCACACAAAGTAATTACATTAACAGAAATAGTTATTAACGGAGCTCTCAGTGGCTGGGCCATTGGCACAACGGAACTCGTGTTTTGGAGAGTAATTATTATTTTTCAATAAATTTTCAACTGAAACTAAAATTTTTGTGATTATTTGCAGCATGACTTCAGCTGTGGACTCTCTCAAAGAAGCCATTGTATCAAATGACGACTCAAAAATACAGTCAAGTAAATCAGCCTTTTTATCGGCCGCCCAGGATCCCATTTCACAATGGCTCGATAGAGAGAAAGGCTCCACTGTAAAGGATAATCGCATATTCACTTCTCTCCCTAGGTTCTGGGAAAAGGAATTCCAAAACGACATGAAGGCACTCAATGTGAGGATAAATCATTTCTATAATTTTACTATTCTGTCTATTGGTGCTTGATCAACTAACGCCTCTTTTTTTGCAATGTTACAATTCATATATGTATTGTGTTGGCTCCTCTCAGTGCATGGTTTTATCTTAGGTTTAAGTCTAGTTATTCCCTTAAGGTGATTCTACGTTATTAGTATTATTAATATAGTTTATGCATTCAAAAAGACACCACAAAAAACATGTTTTACTTGGTTTGTAAGATTATGGCTCCACCAATTTATTGGAAAAAGTTGCGAGTTGGAAGTAAATAGGCTAGGGAAGAAAAGGAAAAGAGGAATGTTGGGAAGTACATGGTTATAGTGATTTGTTTTTGGGGTATTATGCCGTGTTGCGCTGTCTCCTTTAGCTAATTTTTCGGACAGCATTGCAGTGTCTATTATCAGGACACATCGCTACACATTACACATCTGAAGATAGCTAGATAGATAGATCTGGAGATAGTGCAACATGGCATAATACCCCAAAAACAAATCATTATAATACTTTTAGCCGTGAAAATCTCAAATCTGACCTGAAGTATATGGTTACTCATATCTGAGATCTGAAAATTTTTCGTTATTTTTTGACATTTTTCGTATTATTTTTGGCTAAATTCACTTTACATTTATACTATATTTGTGTAGAATTTTTGAGAAATACGTTTTTATTTTTCATGGTGAAAAGCAGTGGTGTTTTGTAACAGAATTGATGTTGTGTATTTTTTTATTATCATTTATTATTTTTTAACAAATAGTAAATTAGAAAATGAATTACACAATGTGGGTTTTTCGATGTGAAGTTACCTGCATTCTACAATTCCAGAAAATCGCTTGAAATTAGCTTAGTTTGTCCAAAAATTGCGAAATTCGTATTTTTTATATAAACATTTGCATTATTGCAAAAGCGAAATTTCCAGGTCTCTATTGATTAATAAACAGGGCTAGCGCCATTTTTCGATTATCAATAATGATTTCTCACCAGGGTGTGAATCACCTCTCACTCTCATCATCTCTCTCAGAGTATTTTCCACTCCATAATTAAGTCCGAATTCATTCATGTATTCCTCAACATGTTTATTATGTCTAGGTGATTATTTGAACAGTTATTAATTAAGTAAATACAATATTTATTTGTCATACCGAAATGGAATTTGCCCTGCCTACTTCTTATCTGCATAAGCTTCACTTTTAACTCTTTAAATGCATGACATTTCAATTTCAGGCACCCCTGTATGCTGCACTTTTTCATTAATACGTGTTCGCAAGACAACTGTTGTAATGTCTGATATGACGTCTGCGTACAATGAGTTAAAAACATATTTTCACATCTTGCGATGTAAATATTCAAAAATATTTTTTTAATTTTTCCTTGCACAATGAAAGAACATTAAGATGCTCCTTTGAAGACCAAATCATTGTTTACTACTATGACAAAAATAGACACGATGATAATTTTTTTCTCTAATTTCTTCCAGGTTTTACCGCCAGACGTATTAACCAGAGTTAGTGAATACATTCCAGAAATCATTAAATTCATCCAGCGCATTGTGAGCAATGGATTAGCGTACGCAGCAAACGGCTCGGTCTATTTTAATGTCGGCGAATTCGACAAAAGGGACAAGCATCATTATGCCAAACTAGTTCCAGAAGCGTACGGTGACACAAACTCTTTACAGGAAGGAGAAGGTAAATTATCTATTTTATTTTCAACAGATATATAAATTATTAAATTGACAGTAAATTGCATTTTATCCTTGGTAGTGCTAAGTTTCGGCAATAAATAATCTTTAACTATGACAATTAATAAATAATCTTTAATTAGGGTAATTAAAGACTGTTTATTGCCATCCAATAAAAAATGCATAAACAACTGATGATAATGTATGTACTTTTACGACGATGCGTATTTGGAATAGGAAACATTTACACTAACTAACCATCATGCTGTTTGTCTCTGTGTGTCAAATAACTCGGACTTGACACATACTCCTTGCTTCATTAACATTCATGCATGCGTCATCTCATACACTTCTGTTATTCTGACTCTTGACATGTCTATACTCAACACTTTTTTAGTTCACTTTATCATGCTATGTCTTCCTCAGGTGTCCCTGACTTCTTCTACTGTTCACATTTTCGTCGTATATTTTCCTTACTGTCCTCTCTCTGTTTATCCACTCTATATATTTCTCTGTGAATACCGCGAAAAAGTCCCAACTGATGCCAACTGTCTGGGCCAGTGAGACTAAGGCATCCTCAATTGGTGTGTGTTGTGAGGCTGAAGGTAGTGGGAAGGGGAAAGAAATAGCTAGAGGAAGGTGGGAAAATATCTGGCTATTCAGATCTGGTTACCAAACATGGCTGAAACCGTTTCAAGAAACGTTTCGGTGGTCTTGCACCAGGGCGATACTGAGAGTATCTTCCAATCTGAAAAGTGCCGCAAATATACATTATATTGTTTTGATTGATTTAATCGTGAATCGGTGTGTGCGCGCCGGGATTTGAACCTGCGATCTCCATATTGCCAGTCGAGAGCCTTACCCCTCGAACATGGAGGGTCAAGGCTCTCGTATATGCCCAAACCATCTACCATACCTTTCTTAAGCCTTTCCATTGTAGTATTGTCGAGCTGCGTAAAGTCACTTACTGCGAAACCGTATTTTCTGCGATACTGGAAATCAAATACACTTACATAGTAATTAGCTTTTGTTCTAAAACATCCGCCTCTCTGTAGCTAACCACTCTCATACTTTGTGAAATACACAACATAATAAATGAAATATTCAATAAGCACATCACCACCTAAATAGATGTCTTTATGTAAAACACGCTTACTCCTTTTGCAAGGGTTTGATGTTAATTAACATGTGTCATGTTTAATAAACATAATTATAGTATGTTTGTGGCATGTTCCAGCTTGGTAGACACTCTCTGTATCGCCCTGGTGAAAGACCACCATTCGGAATTAAATTGTTATTCGAAATGGCTTTAGTCGTTTGGTGACCAGTTCTGAATAGCCAGGTATTTCCTGACCTTCATCTTCCCCATCTACATCTCATTCCCAATCCGTTCAGCCTCACAACTTATCCATTTAGGACTCTTGCGCTGTATTAACTTTAAAAACAAACGTACTCAACAATAAGACAGTTTTCTGTGGAGGAGATATTGACGTTGCTGGACCTATATCGATAAACAAGAAACTGATTTAAAAATTAAAAAGCAACATTTTTCCTTTCATACTTTGTCATAGTAACAACAAATTCATATACCTTATCTCTTTCTCCAGGCGATTTATCAGAAGAGAACGGAGAGAAGCGATCCCCCAACGACTTTGCCCTCTGGAAGAACTCCAAGAGCGGCGAACCCTCGTGGGATTCCCCCTGGGGCCTGGGCCGGCCCGGCTGGCACATTGAGTGCTCCGCCATGGCATCCGAGGTCTGCGGCAAGTCCCTGGACATCCACACCGGAGGGGTGGACCTCAAGTTCCCTCATCATGACAATGAACTGGCTCAGAGTGAGGTAAGCCTTCGATTTATTTAATTTATTTTTTTGCAAATTTTTTTCTTACTTCACATTTCCTTGACGTATCAGGTTTTTTTGGTTATCAACCCCGTGTTTCACATCCTTTGTAGACATGTCTGTAATATGTAATCTTCTATCTATAAGCATGGCTTCTTATGATTAGAAAAAATGTATAATAATATTTTTGTTGAAATAATGCAATTCATTTTGTTAATAATAAAAATGATGAAATAATTTCTAGGAAATACATTTTTAAGCTGGGATTTTTAAATTATAAGAATTACTGAAATCCATTTAACACCACATTACAATGTGGATTTAAAAGATTATTTTTCTTTATCTTTTGTTCATATCAATTCTCAATACCTTCTATATAATACTCATTTATTTGAAATTTATAATCACTTGATTATCCCAGAAGCCGTAATTCGATTACGTGCGCAGATAATTTGTGCCTCTAATTTCATTCATAATTTTGTTACAATCAGAAAATAATATTATTATGTTAAATAATGTATTACACAATTCAAAAAATAATTTGTCATATTATGAAAAAAAATAGCATGCTAGGTTGCATGTTCAAATACGAGCGTGCGCAAATAAATTTAATTTATATGTTTTATTTCATATATATTTTAAATAAAACAATACATAATAAAGCATGTTTGCGGCACATTCCAAAGTGGTGGATACTCTCAATATCGCCTTGGTGAAAGATTATCATTCAGAACGAAACATTGCGTTTGGGTCCCACCCAGGCGTAGTGTATTCAATTCCTCGGCTGGCTAAGTCCTCCATCACGACACAAGCAACATTTTCCGCTTACTGTGGTGGTAGTAGAAGATTTTCAAATATTGTCAGGTTATTCGTAACCCGGGAATGAATGTTTATATATTAAAAAAAAAAAAAAATGGATTTAGCTGTGTTTGGTGATGAGATCACTATACACGGTGTCCGGAAACTCGTAGTACAAGCGGGAAACTGGAGAATCTACACCACATGGGGAACCCAAAAAAACATAAAGTTTTTTGATTTGAGCATTTTCACAAAAAAAAAAAAAAAAACCAAAAAAATATATTTTTCGGCTATTTTAGGGTTAAAGTTTTTTCTGGTGTTTAGGGTTGAACAACAGATGTTTTAACCCTGCAGAGCAGAAATATTTTATGATTACACCGGGTTAAATGAAGGGTGATTTCAAAATAATGCTTCAAATCCGAGTTTCTTCATTTGTTTTACTTTCAAATAGTTTTAATTAGTTGGGTACTTTGATCTTCAGTAATAATTTATAAGAATTTGATTAAAAAAAAAAAAAAAAAAAAAAATCAACTTCAAACTCGATTTACTCGATAACGAAAGCTCAAATCAAAAAAAAATATACTACAAAATCGACTCCAAATGTGATGTAGATTCACCAGTTTCCCGCTTGTACTACGAGTTTCCGGACACCCTGTATAACTCCGTTGGGGATGCCATAGTCACATTGACTTCAGGCAGTTGGTATTCTTGCGCGGTATTCACATTAAACTAATAAAATTATGTGAATGTACAACAATATATTATAGTATACCCGTGAAAAATCATTTGAGACAAAATTTAAAAAATATTACATTTTTTTCAATTAAAATATAAAAAATACCCACGGCCATGAATCGAACACCGATCAACTGCTCGGAAGGCAACTATGCTGACCATTACACCACCAACTATTGTAAGAACGGTGGCATAAATTAAATAATAAGAATTATGTATTTTTGAATTTTAGAATGTCATGTAATTGAAATTATATAGTTTAATTTTAATCATAAATATACCTCCTATTCCATTATGTTTCAGGCGTACTTCGACTGTGCCAACTGGGTATCGTACTTCCTGCACACTGGTCATCTCACTATTGCCGGCTGCAAAATGTCCAAATCTCTCAAGAACTTCATCACCATCCAGGATGCCCTCAAGAACAATACCTCCACCCAATTGAGATTCGCATTCTTGCTGCATTCCTGGAAGGATACGCTGGACTATTCACCCAACACTATGGAGATGGCAGTTCAATATGAGAGAATGCTCAATGTAAGTTTAAATAAATATAAACCCCATACGCAAAATAATTTCCCTCAGGGCCTATGTCATCTTTTTAAAGAAAGGAAGTTCCCGTTTTGGAAATGTGAAAGGTATGAGGGTTGGGTAGGAATCTAGGGATCCAGTGTGTCCAGGAATAACGGACACACAGAACTCCATTTTTAACTCATTCAAAAGAAAAACAACTGTTTTTATCTCTATCTTGGATAGAGTCAGAATCTATTTCTGAACCTTTTCCCTGCGTTATTCTTGATGTACATAAAATATCATGTCGATAAAGGTTCAAATTATTTTTTGGTATCTGCTAAATTTGTCACATCTTTATTTATTTTTCACATCTACATCTTTATTTATTCCCAATAAAACGGCTATACGCCAATATATATTGCAGAAAAGATTTAAAATTATAACCTTATGAGAACAGAAAATAACAGATTCACATAGTGTAGTGGCTAAAATCAAAATCATAAATATATGCGCTGTAGGCATGTTTTATTCTTGTATTATAGCTTATAGATTATCAATTCCACTTAAAATTTAATTGTATTTTTAATTTTGCAGGAGTTCTTCCTCAGTATTAAGGATGCCATAAGGTGCGGCAATGGGGCCGGACAAGGAGGATGCTGGTTTGGAGCCGAATCATTGCTTTTCTCCAAGTTAAAATCTACCCAGGATCTTGTACATAGTGCTCTCTGCGGTAGGTGCTCTTAAAATATTGTAAACCCATGGTGTTATATTATTCTAATTTGGTTTAGTAATGACTTCATATAAAGTGCAATTTTCTAGTTGTGGTTAATTGGTAATTTGCATACATTTTCACAAGCCACTATTAAAATTTAATAAGTGCAACATACAGTGATATAAATATTTTGACTGCTTGCATAAAAAAATGCTCCTAGCATACTAAAATATGATTAATGTATTCACTTTCCAAGGAAATAATGTATCTTAACACATTGTCGTCGGGACACGGCCTTGGCGGTTTTTCGCAGACTGTCTGTCAACTGCGTTTTTGTCGACTGTAGGTTTTTGGCGGGAAACGGCATTATACAGGTTTGTTATCAGCGTGAAATACTATGATTCATAAGTGGAATGGGCTCTTCAATTAGGCGAGACAACCGCAAAAGACTCTTTTTTGACAAGAAGCAATTAAACATATAAGTTATTGAGTGTGCGCCTTCGACCTTAGACGACACTGTTCAATTTACGCGATCAGATTTCACACATCCAGCGATTGTAAAATTGTGGGCATGGCAAATATATATTATTATTTATTATATACCTATATGATATGAATAAACATGTTATCTTTTACTTGGAATTTTCAAATATTGAATATTGAATGCTATTTACTGAATTAATATCAGGTTTTTATATTCAGCTTTGAAATGTGGTGAAATTATGATATAATTAAAGCAATTATAATTTATTTTTGATGATGAAATGTCATATATGATTTCTTTGAAAAGTTCAATTGAAAATATTATTTGGTTTAGAAATTGTGTCAATTTTAGGAAAGCGATATATTTATGCGCTAATCGCGAAAAACACCCGCTATAGGCTAGAGTCTATTGTTTGAAGCGCCCGACTATAATGTGTTAATATTATTCTAGTTTACAGTTTCGTTACTTGCAAAACATGTTTATTTTATCTGTGAAGAAGCGCATCGCAAAGTCAATGTCAAATGTCGTAATTCCGATTTTCAAAATTCATATTTATACACGAGCATCATAAAATGTAATAAGACTCGAAAATATTTTTGTATTTCTTCTTTGTACAATTTTTTCCTGTAACATTTACCTGTACATTTACCTGTAACACCCGGGGAAACTACATAGGATAGATGTGTACAATTTTAATAAAATATAAACACATTATCTGGTTAGCTTGGCAATCCAAGGGTTAAAATAATTCATTGCATACACAACTTTAAGTTTTTAATTTATTACTAATCCATTAAATACTGAATTGCTCAGCAATTATTAGGACCTTGAATGCTGATTTAATATTGCACTGAAAATTACAATTCAGTGTTCAGCCTCTTATTAAAAGAAATGTAAGTATGTAATTGTATAAAAACTTTTTCTCTGATGACTTCACAGGACAAGTGAAATATTTATCATTGAGCTATCAGAGTATAAATTTTCCAATTAGATAAAATCACAAATTTCAGCACCTTAATAAATGTCATTGTATTTGGTTCATGCACTTATGCACTAAATAATTGAAGAATAAACTCTTTTAAAATTTTATTATTTATTACCGCACCTTGAGGTTTTTTTACAAAACGGGACCATACAAATTATTATTATTATTATTACATTTCCAGACAACATTGATACCCGCTCTGCCCTGGACAGCATAAGAGACCTGGTGGGTGCCACAAACATATACCTGAAGACAAAGAATGGGCCCTCCAACTCCGTGGAGGCTCCCAGTGTCCCTCTGTTGGAGCGGGTGGGGACTTACGTCACGGACCTCCTCCACATCTTCGGAGCTATTGAGGGACCCAGAGGGGGAATTGGCTTCCCCATCTATAAGGGTGACAGTGGAAACGTAAGTTGCATTTTGAAGTAATAAATTAATATACTGTGATATAACTAAAGTACCTTGAAATGACTTAAGATTCCCGCCGCCTGGTGGTTAAGTCCGGTCTCCAGAGGCATAATGTTTTCAAAACATTGAATAAAAATATTGTGTCGAGGCCGCAACTTTTTTTGTTTTCCACTCTTCACTAGTACTGGGCGTTGACGATAATTCCATCCAACGCCAACGTCGTTATCGTTGGTGATTTTCAACTGTTGAAAATAACGCCGACGTTGACGCAACTATAATTGATTATTTCTAGTGATTTATTAACTCAGGTCTGTTTTTAGTGCTTAATTCTCCATACTCGATGAAACCTCAGTCATCACATTTGTTATTATATTTTTTTAGATAATTTACTAATATCTACACATATTCAAATTATCATAAAGCATTAAAAGTTATAAAAAATACGGTCCAAATATTTTGAATTTCGATGCTTATTCAGCTTAGTTATTTGTAAGAATATAATATCCAGTTTTGAAAAATTAATAAGATTAGACACATTTCTATATTTTCGAATCCATATTCAAAAACACCAGCTGTCGCACTTTTCCAGCCTTAAAAATGCACCTGCGGTCGGATATAATTTGTCCAGTCTCGGAAAAAATTCGTTCACAAGGAACGGATTTTGCTACAATACCGCATTGTTCTATGAAGACTTTTTCAAATTCGGAAAATATACTCCTTGTTCCTTCCACCATTTCAGGGGACAACTCTTTGTTGAATTTGTTATTTGGATTATTCACTGGCTTAATTTTTTCGACTACTGAATTTAATGCATTCCAAAATGATAAGGGTTCGTCTGAAGATTCTGTTTGATTTTCAGAAATATCTTGCGAATAGTCTTGTTCTTCCAAGGGAGTAGGTACCCCCCTTAACAAAAGTTTGTGAACTATATTTTTAAACACATTAATAGTGTTGGGATTAGAGTAATAAACCACCATCTGTTCAACTGTTTAATATTTATCATCAGTCCAAAGTTCAATTCAACTACGAAATAAACACTAATAATTATTATTCAATTACAAATTAGTTTAGTCATCAAATTTATATCAAACACTTATGTATTTTTACATAAATCACTAAGTAAAACAATTAACAAAAACAGATTGAATAGACGCGCGACAAGCTAGTACAATCAAACTAAACGTATAGGAGATCGACACGATACTAACAAAAAAACAAACAAAAAATAGATCAAAATCGTATTAGGGAATCCCTATTAACGGGTGGTTCCCCGGATCATTGATGTATTATTATTATCTCTATGCCCCACACATGTACTAATAATCCCACAATAAAGTTGAAACTGTTGGAAGTTGGAAGACGTTGGTTTCGGTGTTGAAAACATTACCCTGTTGAAATAATAAAGACGTTGAAGATATATTTTGCTTGTCGTTGATAAATTTTATTGTCCCTTGGCGCTGCGTATCGGCCATATTGGATGGTAAAATAAAAAAAGACGCGCAGTAGGTACGTACATTACCAAAAGACCATTTCAAATTAGGCATAATATCGTTCACGAAGTGTAATCTCTTGACCCTTTTGATTTAACAAGCCAAACTGTTGAAAACAATAGGTACAAAACGTAGCTAGGCGGCCGACGTTGGTTATTTTTTGCTTGTCGTTGATAAATTTGGTTGTCCCTTGGCGCTGTGTATCGGCCGTATTGGATGGAAAAATAAAAGAAAAACTTCTAGCAGGAGTTACATAACCAAAAGACCATTTGAAATATCGAGTAATATTGTTCACGAAGTGCAAACTCTTAACCCTTTTATTTATTAGGCAGTTGAATCGTTGACTGCGTTGAATAATATTCGCAAGTAGGTATTATATTTCAACTATTGGCGCTAATTATTTTCAACAGCGTTGGACGTTGAAACAATATAACTATTGTTTCCAACGGCTAGTTATATTTTGATACAGTACTACTCTTCACAACAAAAAAATTGTGGCCCTGCCCCAATATTTCACGATGGAAGCTAATATTGTCACTGGAAGACTTAACATAAACAAAATTATTATTAAATCCAATTACTTTTTGACCCATCATACAGGTGAGGGTCTCTTTAAAATGATTTACCTGGACTTTTGTAATATATATTTCTTCACATTTTATTTTTAATTTGTACAAAACATAAACGTTGGTTTTGACAGATGGATTACTGGTGGAAAAACATTGTTTACAATTAAGATTGATTAAATATTAATTAATTTGAAGAGAGAGAGAGAGAGATAAGGAAACCAATTCTGAATACACAAAGATTACCTAATTTTTCTCTTCGCCTCCATCTTACAAAATTCCTGAAATTAGGGATGCTTTAGTCCCACTGGCTTCGGGCAGTCGGGACTCTTGTGGGATATATCAAATATAAAGCTCAATTTTTCCTTACTTCCGGTGAAATCGTCGTCAAATCACACATTTTTTAATAGGAAAATTCTTTCTTAAACAGATGATAAATTTCATTAACCTGTCTGGGGCCTAAGAGTTGAAAAGTTTCATGCAAATTGGCGTCATCGGTTTTCATTATCATTTGTTAAGTGACTCTTTATTTTTATTATTTTATTGAAATTCTATTATTTTTGCAGTTTGAAGAGATGGTGATGCCCTTTTTGGAAGTGATTGCGTCATTCCGGCAAGCCGTCAGAGATTCCGCCCGGACCCTGAAGGCAAGTGAGATTCTGGCGCTCTGCGATGCCTTGAGAGATGATATCCTGCCCAATCTAGGAGTCAGGCTCGAAGACAAAGAAGGTAAAACATTCTTTTCTTTATCTTGTCTTGGATGAAGTGATCTTATTTCTGAATTAATCATTGATCAGAAATCAACATTTTTACTAATTTTATAAGGAAATAACTTATACTTCTGATTAGGCAAAAAATACCAAATGAGATGAATGAATTCATTCCAATTCGTTTGAATTCAACACTATAATGAATACCTTAGACATGTATGTGGCAATAATTTACCTAATTATTTTTTTTAATGGTTTATAATTGGGAATAGTAGGTACTCAAAGAATTGTTTTAATCAGATATTATAATGCTACATATACATTAGCGAGACGAACTGCCGAACAGAACCTCAACTTTTGGGAAAAGAACGAAGCAACTGCGCGAAATGCCGCTTGCAGTTGCTTCGCTCCTTTCCGGTAATTTTGTGGCACGGTTCGCTTTTAAGTTCGCAAATGTATATGTACCATAAGACAATCGAATATTATATAAACCCATAAATAGCATAACATTCAATTTACAATGAGTATTCAACAATTTGTTTTTAAGTTTCATAAAACAAGAGATGTATACCTGCCACTATAGAATACAGAAGAACTGGGTTGTGTTTCATATTGGCCTTAAATTTCCAATACACAATTGTGTTTCACCGTGATTGCCGAATTCAAATTGGATGGAGATTTACAATGTAAGGGAAGTGTAATGAGGCAGAGCATGTGCTAAATGGAACATTTGTTTCCATTCAAATTTGTATGATCTGCACTTCTAGTTTTCTTCTTTATTCTATGTCACTAAAATGAATTACCGAAGCAAATGAATTAATTCACTTGACATTGTGAATCAGACTGAATTAACTCTAATATCAATAAATGTGGCAATGTCTATTAATGGCTTTTTCGGAAAGGTTGAATAAAAATACTACATTTTTTTTTACTTATTTCTTTATTATTTATTTGATGAATTATTATTCTTTATTTCTATACAGATCGAAGTGTAGTAAAACTAGTCTGCAAAGAACAACTATTAAAAGAGAAGGAGGATAAGATCAGGATGGAGGCGGAGAAACTAGCCGAGAAGGAGAAGAAGAAACAGGAACAGTTGGCGCAGCAGCAGGCTAAAGAGGAACAGAAGAAGATGCCGCCCACGGAAATGTTCAAAAAGGAAACGGACAAGTATTCAAAGTTCGATGACAAGGTAATACACATTTTTCTGTTCTTAATCTTCGTATTTATTGTTATTCTGATGGAAGGTTTAGACAAGATTCATGGAGGTTAAGCATTGTACAGGGTGTCTGTAAACTCATAGTAAAAGCGGGAAACTGGCGAATCTACATCACATGTAGATTCCATCAGAGAGCTCAATGAAAACTTTATTTTTCGATCTGAGCATTTCGGTTTTATATTTTTTTTTTACTTTTTTCCATTTCTATTTTATTACATTTTTTTTTCAGAAACTGATGTTAAAAAACTTTTGGAGCAAGGTCTACTAGTAACTGATTTTTTTCGAATTTGAGCTAAAAATTCCAACTCTGTACTCAATTTACTCGAAAATTAAAGTGTAAATCAAAAATTAACTAACAGCGTGTACAAACAATTAGTAACTTATCCCATTTTGCACGAGCAGGTGAGATGGCCATCACCTGCTGCTGGATTTAGTTCAGCTGTGGGTTATGGTTCCAGCGTGCAACAAATATTATTTGTGGCTAGAAATGTTACCTACATATTTAAAACATTTTTTCTCTAATCTATATCAGTTTATTTTATGTGTTTTTGTAGGTTTTGTTGGAATAAAAAAATACTTAACTATAATGCTGAACCACGACTTATGGTATAGGAACAAAACATCCGCTAATGGCGTGAAATTCCGCTTGTGGTTGCTTCGCTCCTTTCCTATAATTCGTGGCTCGCGCATCATTCTGCAAATGTGCATGCAGCAAAAAGTATATATTTAAAATATACATGAAGGGTAGTAATTTTAGAGATTTCAACTTGTTGGCTATGGAAAGGTTAACCACATTTAAAGTAAGCATTTCTTAACACATTCACAGGTAAAAGGTCATTTTAGAGGAGATCTGGACACTATAGGTACATTGTCTTTTAGTCAGACGCAATACGACATAGCGGACAAGGAAGTCAAGTTTTGTATTGTACCTAGTAGTATGTAGCCTTTCTATTAGTGTCACTACATAAACACTTCTATACTTCGAGGGTTTAGGATCACAGGGGCCTATCTACAAAAACATAGTTTTTAGAAAAACGAAAATAAAGGTTGGCTTGCCCATATACCCAACTGAACCAAGCTTACCTCAAAACACCAGTTTTTGTAGTTAGGCCTCTGTGACCTAAGCCCCCGACTTGTCAGTGTCAAATCAAAAGAAAATGGGTGTTAAAAAAAATTATTACTGCTTTTCATTTCACTATTTTTAGGTTGGAAAAATTTCGAAAACACAAAATATTGTTCCTCTTATACAATACACAGCATGTACCATATCTCGAATCTCTGTTTTCCGGCAATGTCTTAACCTTAGGCTTAACCTTTGAAATGACGTAATACCTCTGTAGTATACCGGGAAATTCCACAAACATAAAGTTTTTTTTTTTCGATTACCAACTGGATACGCCAGCGTTCAACAGATACAAATTTTTCATATCTGATGGGTACTTTTGGCGCTTGAGAAGTTAAATCATATTGTTAGCATTCTTTTAACCCTAGATAACTAAACTGTTTTCATTGTTTCATTGTAACTACACTTTCGTCGAGTGGACTACGCAATAAAACACTAGAAATAAATCAAAAATATTTAATTAAGATAGGAACTTGTTACATGGCACAAAAGTAAGGTTTATAATGAACAAATTAATATCAAAATATCAGTCTACACAGTGACCACACATATCAACATTATGTGGACCACAAATAGCCCCTCTACATCTGGTGCAACGGTGTTTGGTCATCCTCCGGGCCTTGGATGGACGCAGGTAGCAAATTTTATGCATGTTTGACGTAGATGAAACCGGAGCTTCTATTGTAGAAGATTCGCCAACATTAACAATAAATATAAGAATATATGAATGTACGTACCTTAAAAATAAAAATTGTTGTTATAACTAAACTTTCGTCCAGCGGACGACGAGATGGTCATAGTGCACGTCCTAGTATGCGTGTGGCCGCAATCGCGTCACGTGCTGCACTGTTTACTCAATTTAGGAAAGTAATGAAAGAGTCAAGGTCGGGGAGCGGGGGAAGTAGATGATTTCGAATTTCGCCGAGTAGCGCGTCGTCGCCTCGACGAGTGATCTAGGGTTAATGAAAGCCAAAAGTTAGGTTAATTTAATTATAAAATATTACTTTTTTCCAGGGACTTCCAACACACGATCAGCTGGGCGCAGAAATAAGTAAAGGACTAGTAAAGAAGTTGCAGAAACTCCAGATCGCCCAGGAAAAAAAATACAATGAATATCTAAGTTCAATTGAGACGAATAACTAAATTAAATTAATTGCTTTTGCCTGCTTTACGGGTAGTCTTAAATTTGTGTGATTTAAGAATCATGGCCGGACATAACATGAAAGACTTATATCTACATAATAAATTATAATACATAAGTTTAGAAAAAATTATTTTCTTACGAGAAATGTTAAAAAAGTAATTTTCCACAAAAGATATAAAAATAATTAATCCAGCTTTACATTGGCTTTGGCTTTTTAAATTTTGTTTGTTCCTCATATTTATTTTTTCACGGAGACATTTGAAAGTCAAAGACATATTTGTTTTTTTACATAAAAGTAAACAATATTTTAATTACATGTTGAGGATTCCAGTTATAATATACACAATAGCTATGAAATACCACTTCTGAAGTTTGAATTTTTAGAATTATCCTATTTGTGTAGTTACATAAATAAATTCTGTATTAGGCTAAAATTTATTATTCATTGAGTTTCAGAAGATGCAAAATTTGTATAACATGCTCATTATGGTTGTTATTTTTTTTTAAATAACTAGCAATGCATAATGTCTTGCTTAGATATACATAATGGCATTTTCATAATGTACATAATATACATTAGGAGTCGGTTAATGTGTTTGTGTTTGTCCACGTATTTTTTTGTTGTTTCTTTCATTATTTGAGAATTGTCAATTGTTATGGCAATGAATGTTCAAATGTATGTAGAGAGTTAAGATAAAGCATTTTTATATAAAAATTTAATTTTGCAGTACCAAGTACAGATAAAAAGTTGTCAAAAGAAGCGCGGTTGATGATCCACATTGGAGTTATGATTCCAACACTTATGGATGGCAGCGAGGTATGAAATTGACTCAAGACAAATGAAAGTATACTGAATGTATTGGAGCGAGATCCCTGAGTATTTAAACTCTGTATGATCGAATTACAAATTTAAGAAAATGATGTTAAAAAGATTAAGATTTTTATAGAATCAACATTGTACATTTCTCTGGAGGACTGATACTAGAATGTGAAGAAATTCTTAAATGTGAATTTGCATGCAAATTGATCAGATTATGAAGTATAATAAACCTGTGAACACATTAGCCGATCCAAACTGAAATTGCTCCAATATTCACTCATTGGTTGAGTTGTGTTTACCAATACTCTATTTATCTTTAAAGTATAATGTCCATCTTCTGAATTGACTTGAATGCCCATGTCAGTATTAAGGGTACATACTTATCCTTAAATTGTTATTTATACTTTGTATTAAATTTTTGGTTCAAATTGTATTTTATAAAATATAAGTTAAAGCTTTTATTCAAAATGAAGTAATATTTTTTTAACGCTGAACTAAATATTAGTTATTTATTAATAACAGTGCATTTTATAATTTTTGTGTTGGCACGCCAATGCAATGGTTACTTAAATAAACAATTATTTGATCAATATTATTTTTGTTTTTTTATTTTTTGCTTTGCGTATGTACATCATGGAAAATACAACCCTTGTAAAGTTCAGATTGTCTCTTTTTTAATGTGATGACAAAGCTTGTGCAACTATAGCATCACTGATTCATGAATGTTAAGAGGTTGAAGGAAGTGGGGAGCCTCCTGCACTCCTGCCGGTCTCCCTCCTTATCCTTTGGGTGCTCACACCTGCTTTTTTAATTATGTCAGTACTTGTTCTGGAAAATCAGAAAAAATCAAACACACCACTGTATTTCACGATTTATATTTTCAATTGAATGGTTTTTCCCTCCTCTTGGTAACTATCAATTATAATAAATAAATATTCGCAATAGGTAGAAATATGAACTAACTTTTCCAATATAATATAGCCACTTTGAGTATGGAATAGTAAACACTGGTTTTATAAATAAATAAATTTAAAACTAATACGTTATCCATTGGATAGTGCTAGTAAAGGCCTTGGGACCTTGGTTCCTTGCAGCGATGCCATATCTACCGAAATTTCGGTATGTCAACCGATTTCGGCAAAAATCTACCGATATTCCCAGAAAACCTACACAATTTTGAAAATATACCGAAGTCAGCGAAAAGATACTGAATTATGGTAATTTTTTTTCGTAAATCACAATGTGGGGAATTTTTTCTTTTCGAAATTCTCTACCCGTGGATTGAAAAAATGTGGAGAATTCATTCTCGAAATTCCCTAGTCACCCTCCCCCCACAGATTCGAAATTATGTGGGGAATCCAGTACTGGCGTCACTGGTTCTTTGGCTCCTTGGCAAGTCGGCGCCCGGAGCGGACTGCTCCTATTGCGCCTGCACAGGGCCGGCCCTGAAAATAACCCCTGAATTAATAATAAATTATCTTAAAATTATTTGTTAAAAAAATATAAAAAGATGTACCTACCGCACTACCGGTGTGCAGTGTATATCATGGGTGGCCAACCTTTTCATCAGTCGGGCCAGATTTTAGAAATGAGATTTCCTACAACAACATTTTAGCATAAGATATAACATAAATGAGAATCAAAAAATTTCATTAGATTAGATTTAGGCAATACAAAAAACAATAATAAACAATAAATTTTAGTGAGACTCTGATTTTGTTTGTCAGAACTAACTGCATCAATGTTGATAACGATTGATATTGTTGCTACACACAAACACTTTTCCAAATGCTCATCTGCGATTCATGTTCTCATTTGAGATTAATTTAATATGCTTTATAAGTTTTTCCAAATAGCGAAATCATCAATAGAGCATGATTGTAAAATGCAGGATATTTCTAGTTTCCAAATATGTTTTGTAAAACTCTTCCTAACCAACCTGATTGAACTTCTCCTTTAATTGTGCATTCAACACATTTCACAATGTTCCTTTGGAAAATTCCTGGCAATAAATTCACATCTACATTGCAAATGCAGCAAAAAGCACACAATACTTTTTAAAATCGGTTTTCAAATTTAAAATGAAGCGTATTTATCCGCCGCCATTTGTGTGGCGTCTGGCTGCAATAGCAATGTAGGAAATTGAGTGAATATTTTTGTCCTCAACTGTTATTCCCGCATTATAGCATGCTCTTAACACAAGCAAAACTTTGTGATATTGAAAAAGTAGTCAGAAGTTTAAAAAATAGTCAATCGCCGGGGATAGATAAAATTAGAATGTCTGACATTAAAAAACACTTTAATATCTTAGGACCTATTTTAACTCTATTAATTAATATGATTTTATCGGAGGCAATTATACCTGAAGATCTTAAATGTAGCATAATCCGACCTATCTACAAAGGTGGTAAACACAGTGAAATTGAAAACTATAGACCGATCAGTATTTTACCTGCAATTGAAAAGATCCTAGAAAAATATATATCTGTAAAACTAATAAAGTACCTTGAAAAATTTTCTATTATTGATACCCATCAATATGGTTTCCAAAAAAATAAAAGCACAGATCTACTACTTCAAGAATTTTCAAATAAAATTAATAATGATCTTAACAAAAGAAAACATGTACTCGTATTATTTATTGATAATTCAAAGGCTTTTGATACGATTGATCATAGTAAATTACTTAAAACTCTAGAAAACATTGGAATTACAGGAAATCTACATAAATTATTTGTTAACTACTTTCAAAATAGAAAGATTTGTGTAAAAATTTTTGATCATTTTAGCAAAAAAAATATTGTTTTCGCAGGCGTACCACAAGGGTCCATACTAGGCCCTACCTTGTATATAATATATGTTACTGCAATGAAATTTATTTTTTCTCATGTAAAACATTACGTTTATGCTGACGACACTGCATTAGTTATTTCACATGAGGATTTATTAATAGCGAGTAATTTACTTCAAATTGACTTTGTCACTCTTCAAAAATGGTCACATGATGTAGGTTTAATAATCAATGCTAAAAAAACGAAGCTTATGCACATCAGATCTCCTCATAATAACATCACCATAACTCCTAAAATTATTTCTCATGACTTTAATTGCATTCATAACTTTGTAATACAACCATGCTCATGCAAAAATATTGAACTTGTTTCAAAATACGTATATCTAGGCTTAACAATTGATTGTTATTTTAAATGGGATATACATATACAAAAAGTGTGCACACGGCTTAGAGCTATAGTGAGCAAACTTTATAGATTAAAGTTTTTTGTTCCACCAAATACCCTTAAAATAGTATACCTATCATTGGCGGAATCCCTAATAAGATACGGAATAACTTCATGGGGACATTCAACAAAAACAAATCTTCTTTCAGTCCAAAATGTACAATATTCTTTGGTAAAATTATTATTAAACAGAACTAAATACGAACAAAGAAATGACGTACCAAAGTCATTACTATACAACTCTGTAAATGTATTATCTGTTCGTGCTTTATTGTGGCTTAAAATTGCGAGTCAGCATACATCTCAATCTGAACATAATAAAATAGTGACACATGTTCATAATACAAGACTAATTGCAAACGATGGACTTGTAGTTCCCAGATACCTGAATAAATATGGTCAAAGAACTCTAGAATACCTCGTTCCAATAATTTACAACATGTTACCAAACTCAATAAAAAGCTGTGAATTGACTCACAGAAGGAAATGTATGTTAAAAAAATGGTTATGTGAAAGAATTTTTTTGTATTAATGTAATTATGTGTATATTTTATGTACTTGTTAAAATTGTATATGTATTTAAGAAGTAATTGTTAAAAGAACCCGTTGACAAACTGATATCAATCAGTTTAACGGGACTTAATTGTAAAAAATATATTTTTGAAAGTTGATAAATAAAAAAAAAAAAAAAAAAAAAGCCCAAGTTTTACTTGGAATGCGAAAATAAAATCATACATGTTATTGATTAGTTGATCTTTCCCTGTAGACGAGTATTAACAACATTTAGGTGGCTAATTATAACGACCAGAAATGCAAATTCGTTAACCCACTCCTTGTCTTCAAATTCTGGGATTTCTTGGTTCAAATCAAACACTCCTTTCAAAATTTTGGCACGGGTCAGCCATCTTACTTCTGCATAAAATGTAACATGTCATTATACTGTGAATCCAAAGACTTGAGAAACTCTTGGAACTGACGGTAAAGGGGTTAACCCTTCGACTTAATAATGTTCACTGTTTTGATGACCACCTTCATGACATGATCCATTTTAAGGGACTTGTAACATAAATTCTCCTGACGAATAATGCAATGAAAATTTAGCATCAAAGTATTACTTACTTTGCAGGCCTCATTTTCAATCAATTTTACTAAACTTTCGTGTTTCCCAACCATTCCTCGAGCACCATCTGTTGTTAAACCCTAAAAACCCCTTAAATAGGTTGTTGAGTTGTAACGAAAAGCCATTCAATGTCGATATAACAGCTTTTAACAAATCTCGTGAGCAAGTAGTGTCCTTAGGATACAGTGCCACTAATTCTTCTATGTTATTAAAATTGACATCAACACCCCTGATAAAAATCACCACTTGGGCGGTATCTGTTAGGTCTGTACTTTCATCCAATGCTAGAGCATAAAATATGAACTTGGATGCTCGATTTTTCAAATTATCTTCAATATATTTATTGTTATTAAGTTTAATTTGTAGAACTCCATTTTATTTTTTATATATTCAATAATATTCTTATTGGGTTTATAAAAACAGTTTATTTTTAAACATGTTCTGCTGTGTAATTATTATTACGCATGACAGCTGTTTCGCCCTCTGAAGGCAACAGACACAGTTTGATAATGCCTTCAGAGGGCGAAACAGCTGTCACGCGTAATAATAATTACGCAGCAGTATCTTCAATATCTTTTCCAACGTCGTTGACACGCTGTAGTTTTTAACACAAATATACTATAGAAGAAATTGTCACGACAGTTGAATGAATGTACTGAGATACTTGCATATATGAGATATGACACGAACTATGCACGTTGGAATGTTCTTTTGGTAGTTTTATATACACTAAAAGAAAAAAAAATGTGTGCACATCATAGACATATGAATATTAGTAGACCTGCCCTAAGTGATTAAAAGCGTATTATCCCCACTCCCCATACCGGTTCCATTGAGCCGGCTGGGCTCGCATATGGCCTCAAGTGAAATTTGAAAACGTGACGTCATCATTCTTGTGCGAACTATGGTCGAGGCATCATCGGTTCATTTTACGAAATAACACGGCAAAATGTTGACTTGTGATATGATAACTTGTAAAAATAGATGTGAAAAAGAGAATAAACCCAATTGTCGTATTACATTCCATAAGTAAGCATTATTTTACTTTATTTTAAGCTTATTCACACCGTATTATATGGATCAGTTTTAGAAACATATACTATCACATCACAATGTAGCGATTCTCAAGTGTGCTCATCGTTGTTTACTGGGGTAAGTAAATTATGAGACATTTGTAAAAGTGTCTTAACTAAATACTCTGAAACTAACTACGACTCTGAAAATAGAAGCTGCCTTACTTTGCCGAATTTGGACTTCGCAAATTAGTTCATAACGTGGCGAGTAATTTGCGCTCCCATGTAAAAATGTCTATTCATTCAAAAGAAGATTTTAATTTTAAGAACTAAATGGTGATAATATAATGCGAGATGCCTATTTACTGTCAGATTGATTTATTGACGAATCACAGTCAGCCTTACTCCCTTCGTTCTTCAACAGTTGATTTTACCCCTCGCCATTATCTTCTCGTCTATTAATTCCTATGTCTGTGGTGCACATGCTCCGCGGGCAACCCAGCGGGTTGGCCACCCTTGGTATATATGGTATTTTCTGTAGTCATTGAGAATACTGGACATATCTGACAAACTGTGACCAGCGATTCCTGAGTTTATTTGGAATCAAAAATGTTGATGAAATTTTGTTTTCGGTGACTTTCTTTCTTTTTCTTTAATTCACTAAAAACAGATAGATCAGTGGGTATTGGACACTGGACAGTTAAGGTCTGGGCCGTGAATGACCGGTGTAGACATGTGAAAGAGTTTTTTTGTGGTTTGTTTTAGAAAAATGAACTAAATAACACAATTTTTTTACTTAATGACCTCAGGAATCCCTGGTTAAAGTTTGCCAAGTACTTCCGTAACATCCTGCATAAATATCTCACATTGGGGGAGTAGGAAGTACCCAAAATTACGATCTTCCTTATGTATTAGCTTAAATACTTGACTTTAGTATTTTATCATTTTAGTATTTTAGGTATTTCTGCGCAAATACATAAGTTAGCATAGGGTCCTCGTAAGACCCACTTGGTTACAGACGTTTTGTTTGGCATCTTGGCCTGTCAAGAGATAATATTGAATGGGCGGGTTCATAAATTTTGAAATAATATTGCCATGTTAAGTATTATGTGCGATTGAGAAAAAAATGTAGATATTTCATTATGTATTTAGCAAACCAAATAGTAAAATATAAATTACCTTCATGAAATTAAATTCAATAAAAAAACGTCTGATTTATCACGGGTAGGTATGTATAAAAACAATAATAAAAGTAACAATTATTTTTATAAGCAATAATTATTAGCCTGAAACACTCATCCACATTGAAAAATCTCCTAATAAGAGATACATGATGCCAACGGGACATGAACCCGTGTCCTTTCGATTTCCGGTCGACAGCTCTGACCACTGAGCTATGGCGGCTTATCTCTTATCCGCGAAATAATTCAATATTTACTAGTGTTTCATTCAACAGTTACTGCTTATTACATTTTTTCACCTGAAAACAACCAACTTTATTTTATATGAGAAAGGCATTGTAAGTGCTAACTCCCTCACTAGATGGCGTCGAGACAAATTGTCTACATTTTTTGGTGAAGATACTTGAACTTGTCAAATATTAATTATTATTTTTTTGGTAAACTAATGTTTAAGACAAGATTTTTTATGCATAGCACAAAGGGTATCAATTATTTTTATAAGCAATAATTATTAGCCTGAAACACTCATCCACATTGAAAAAATCTCCTGATAAAAGATACATGACGCCAACGGGACATGAACCCGTGTCCTTTCGATTTCCGGTCGACTTTCGTCGATTTCCGGTCCCGTTGGCGTCATGTATCTTTTATCAGGAGATTTTTCGATGTGGATGAGTGTTTCAGGCTAATAATTATGTAAAAAAAAAACTATCTTTTTTAACAGGTCCAACTACTTTCCACATATATATAGGAATTCAAACTTTCCACAAAATAATACGAACTCAAAATTATCAGTTTTAAAATTTTTCCGAACTGTTTCAAATACATAACCTCATTTAGAGACATTTCTGGTATTAGATATTAATTTAATTTGCACAAAGTGCGTAATTTCGTGGCCACTTTATGTACTATGCCTAATTTTAGAACATAATGTGTACCTGCTGGTTAGGTTACACTAATTAGTTTTTCATGAAAACAAACAGCTGCCACGACAATCTATCAAATTAGAGCCAACAAGGCTTTTTCTAGACTTAAAATGTTTTTAGCAAATTTATAAAACTGGAAGTTTTCTGCCTACTTAGAAATTTGTAGATCATTTCAGACCCTTTTTTGTTGTTTGTTTTTGGGGTGTTATGCCGTGTTGCGCTAACTCCTTCTTTAGCCGACGTTTCGGACAGCGTTGCAGTGTCCATCATCAGGGCAGATCCGGTAGATCCGAAGATGAAAAACAAACAACAAAAATGCTTTTGGCCGTGAGAATCTAAAAACTTACCATTTCAGACCCCTTTACACCGGGTCTTTGCATAAATAAATCAGTTGTTTTTGAGTTCTACCATACCTACTAGTAGTTAATACTTACTATTCGGTTTCAATAGAGTTTTTTTCGGTAGTATAAAAAACATTTCTGATGTACAGGGTTTTCCAATAAGAGGTGTTATTTTGAATAGCCCGCTATTTCGGTAGTTGTTAAACTACACCATTAATAAAAATGGAACGATACCTACACGCTTCAACAACGCATTGAAATTATTAAAATTCACTCGAGTGAATCAAATGCAAATCATCTTGAGTGATGAGGCCCATTTCCACCTGGGTGGCTTCGTCAACAAGCAAAATTGTCGCATCTGGGGCACGGAAAACCTAAGAGTTATTGTTGAAAAGCCTCTCTATCCTCAACGTGTGACTGTTTGGTGGAGTTTATGGTCCGGCGGAGTCATTGGACCTTACTTTTTCGAAAATGAGGCTGGAGCAACAGTTACGGTGAATGGATTGCGCTATAGAGAGATGATTAATGATTTTTTATGGCCGGAATTGGATGGTATTGATCTGGACAACGTTTACTTTCAACAAGACGGCGCTACGTGCCACACAAGCAATGAAACCATTGATCTTTTACGATTGAATATCAAAATAACACCTCTTAATGGAAAACCTGTATATGATAATTCGTTCTAAATTCATCGACTTTGAAAAAGCGGTGAAAATTTCAAGGCGCCAGAGGCCACCGTTTGAGAGCTTTTACGGCACACGGATCATCTGCTTTATATTAAGTAGGTACCTACATACGATTAATAGAAAAACGTTCAACTTTTATTTTGTAGAAATCACAATTCGATACGTTGCACGTATTGAAAATAGCGCAAATCCGTGAAAAATCACGAATAGCCTGAATTCTTTACAAATCAGTTTTAATTTTGAAAAATGCCACTATTAAAAAGAAGTACTTTATTGCTTGTCTGAATTCTTCACACATCCGTTCCAATTTTGAAAATGACACTTAAAATAAAATCTTTTATGAGTTCATTGAACCAGATTTCGCGCAGGACTAACGCACAGAAAACCGAAATTACTATTTTTGATGATGACTGAAAGTTGCGCAATGTGTCTTTTTACAATTTCCAATGTGCATAAGCTTTAAATTTTGGATAGTACCTACATGTTCAAAATATCCTGAACAGTTAAGGTGATTGACGTAAATATCCTGAACAGTTAAGGTGATTGACGTAAAGATTTTAAATCTAAGAATCGGTTAGTGGCTGAGTTGACAAATGCGTTGGATTACCGCCCGGGCGACGCGCGTCGCGGGTTCAGTTCCTCTGCTAGCTAAATCATCCAACATGAAACAAACAACATTTTCGCATATTATGATAGTTTCATTGGTAGCAAGGATTTTTCAAATATTGTCGAGTTATTCAAAACCCGGAAATGTTGGTTTCATTTTCATAAATACGCACTATTTTATCATTAAGGCGATGCACTACGTCGTGTAATATTTTAAATTGAGCCGCTATCAATAACAACCCTTACGTAGATGGCAATAAGGTTTAAATTCCCGCTTAACACCATCCGCCTGTTTTGATTTATGCAAGAAAAAAACATGGCCAAAAAGTGCCTTTTATTTTATTTTGAAGATTTTCAGGCATAAATATTAAATTTTTTTCCGATCATTTTATAAATAACTTAATTTGCCAAATTATACAATAAAATCATAAGTGAAAATGGGTTCGTAAGAAGGAGATTTTTAACTTTAATGCAGTTTTCATAGGCCTATACATTATTTTTTTCTGGGCTTATAAAAAGACTTGTCTAAAAATACTTTATTATAAAGGCCAAGATGTATTCTACTCGCAGTATTTAATTAAAGCATCTGAAACATTTCTAGGCGACCAAATTTTCAAACCAAAAACACAGTATTTTCTTTCATTACTGCGTATGGCATCGCCTTAATAACAACCCTTACGTAGATGGCAATAAGGTTTAAATTCCCGCTTAACACCATCCGCCTGTTTTGATTTATGCAAGAAAAAAACATGACCAAAAAGTGCCTTTTATTTTATTTTGTGGATGTTCAGGCATAAATATTTAATTTTTTTTTCGATCATTTTATAAATTGCTTAATTTTTCAGATTATACAATAAAATCATAACCGAAAATGGGTTCGTAAGTAGGAGATTTTGAACTTTAAAGCAGTTTTCATAGTCCTATACATTATTTTTTTCTGGGCTTATAAAAAGACTTATCTAAAAAATACTCCATTATTTCAAAGGCCAAGATGTATTCTACTCGCTATTTAATTAAAGCATCTGAAACATTTCTAGGCGACCAAATATTCAAACCAGAAACGCATGCTTTTGCATTACTACGTATGGCATCGCCTTAAACATACTAATTTCGAAATGTAAAATATGCCCACGTGAAATGAAATTTTCTTTGAATTTGAAACTACTTGTGTGAATAAAAATTCAAAGAAGCGATGAAGTAGGTACCTACCTATAGTATAATTTTTTTATTCGGTTTTCTAATTGAGTCCAAAATTACATGGTGGGTGTACAAAAAGCTAAAGAGAAAGTACGAAAACAGTGTGCAATATAGTTGTGAATGAGGAATACTTGGAGCAGGTGGATGAATTTGTGTATTTAGGAAGCATGTTTACGAGAGATGGGAAGACTGACAGTGATATTGAAAGAAGAGTAAATGCAGGTAACTCCATTAATGGAGGACTGAACGCAGTTGGCGCTAACAAAAAATTGTCCAAAGAAGCGAAGTTAGCAGTCCACAATGGAGTGCTGGTACCTACCATGATGTATAGAACTGAGGCATGGAACTGGCAAAGAAAGGATGAAAGTAGATTGAATGCTGTTGAAATGAGATCCCTGAGGCGTATGTGTGGTAAAACCATGTGTGATCGTGTGAGGAATGTGGACATCCGCAAAGAGTGCAAGGCTGATGTAAGCGTAATGAGTAAGATCAAGAAAGGGACGCTTAGATGGTTTGGGCATGTAGAGCAAATGAGCGAAGAAAGGAGTGTAAGGAGAATATACGATGCAAATGTGAATGGTAGCAGAAGTCGGGGACGCCCGAGGAAGACATGGCACGATCAAGTGAATCAGATACTTGAGTCGGGCCATGTCAAGAGTCAGAACAATAGAAGAGTATGTATGAGACGATGTATGAATGTGAATGAGGCAAGGAGTGTGTGCCAAGACCGAGTTGTTTGGCGGTCCGTCCTCTCTGCCTACCCCTGCGGGGAAACGGCGTGATGGTTAGTTAGTTAGTTCAACAGCAATATAGCATTTTTCAATGCTCTCTCTAGCATGTGGCGTTTGTATAATTCACTTATAAAATTTTAAATTGTTATCTATTATACCGTGATTTCGCACTAAGCTTGTTGTTTCTTTTTTCTCTACTTTATAATGTAATTATTATTTAACATTTACTTTGTATCCAAATCCACTGAATTGTTCCGGGTTATAGTCTGTAAGGTAAATATTGCTTTAATGATAGGTATCTTCCAATGGGAGCGTCACAAGAAGAAAAGAAAATTTATTTGTAGGTTAAAGAATTTGAGTGAAAAATATTATAGCTTACAAACAAATATATATTCAAATAGATCACCAATCGTTAATTATTATTAATATATTAGTTTTATTATGTATACATTGAGTTAATAAATCGTCATTTAAAAACGATTAAAACCGTAAGAGACATAAACGCCCTGTGATTGGTCGGCGGGTTCTGGCAGATTTATACCGTTACCTCACGGGTCGGTCGGCCGCGTGCATTAGATGCAGACAATGTTATGCAAAGTTGCGCTGCGTAGACTCGAACACTGCGGTATACAAATTATTTCAAAAGAATTCATGTTTTTTAGAAATTTTGTAAAATATTTAAATAGGGATTTGTTGATTTCATACCGACCTGAGTGGGATTGAAATCAATGTTAATTAACAAAACCAAGGTATGTATGACGTCACGCGTACCCCGTTAGATTTCGATCTGATTATTTATATTTCGATTTTTCGGTTTGGCAGGATTTGAAAAATGCATTTTTGAAAATTATTTTAACCATGAAATCCTAGACCTAAATACTAGTATTTAAGTTAGAAGGTGAACTTTCATATATTTAACTGAAATTGCATATCATCCAGGTGTTGTATTTTCGCAGGTACAAGCAGTAGTGGGTACTTACTAAATTTTCCAAAAAACTGAAAACACAAAGCTTATAATAATATCATTGTTCCCTTTCCGAAAGTCTTACCAAATCCTTTTTGATTCTTCAATTAGTGATATTTTCTGAAACATAATTTTTAAAGTTTTATATTGTAAAAGCAAATCCTCGACTACCTGTTCGTGTAGGTACGTCACTAAACAACGCAATTACATCGTTTCGCCTATGATTTCAGAAACATGAACATGTATGAAGTCAAAGAAGGCACCAACCTACGTATAATATCGAATTACAGGAATATGGATGCGAAAATAATGACATTAAAATAAAAATCATGATATTGCTTTTGCAACTTATTCGATTACTCGTGCCTTAGTTTTAATTAGTGGGTAGCTTTGCGAAGTTGTTTTGATCACAGGGAGCAAGCAGCCTATTAAAAGTTCGCCAACAAATTCGTCACTCACTTTAATGAAAGGCAATACCACCATCCACCACTCTGACCGCCGAAATGATATTTTAATATTTAGATATCGTTTGTATAAAAAATCCCTGGAAAATCATCAAACATAAAGTTTCCCGGGCAATCTGTCTTAAAGACACGCCGGGACCTTCTCATAACAAGTTTAAAATATATTTTACATGGAGCGGAGTAATTACTTACAAAATTTATATAAGCCGGTTTATATTTTGATATCAGGGGCAGAAAAAATCCAATCTCGCTTTTCCATTAATTATTTAAATCTCATTAAACTCCGGCAAACTTGTGGGTACTGCCAGGCCCGTCAAAGCAACTTTTTATTTTAATGGGACACATGGCAGGGCCGGAGATATCGACGTTTTATTCTTTTGGAAGCCCGTCACATTTTATGTGCTAATTGATATTGTTAAACGACTTATAAACATGTTTATCAGTTACGCTATTAAAAATGGTTATCCTGTTGTCATTCTATGTGGAATGCACTAATTCCGGTGGTATTTCTTATTACCAAACAACAAAACAACCAGATATTCCCGCAACCTACAAAAAATATAAGATTCCGTGAATTCACCAATATGAATGAATTCCTTGTGTAAAACGGTTTCAAAATTTTATGAAACTAAATTGAATTTAATTCGAATGGCCTTTATCGAGGTTTATTTTTGCCAAGTCGTTTTTTTTAGTAAAAAAAAATAAAGCTACGCCATGAATGCTACCTTTTGTTTCTTAAAACAATCAGGGCGAGCTAAAAATTATTTACACTTTCCCCATAATACACCTTCAAGATTGTAGTACTGCTTTCCGCGAAGGCGTGCTTAGAGATGGTACGACTGCAGTCAAGTGTGTGATATTTGATCCCGATCGCGTCAAACATATATGGTCTGTTAGCGGTTGCACCAAGGAGGAACAACAAGCAGTGATACTTTTTCAATTGTCGGAGGGTATGAAATAGGCTGAGATTCATGGTAGAATTTTAACACAATACGGAGACAATACTTTATCAGGATAAAGTGTTTTTTTGTCAGTCGTGAAATTTAATAGTGGCCATCGAGTGTGACGTACGAAGAAAATGCAAGACATCCGTCAACCTCCACTACGGATGGACGACAAGATTCAGCAAGCTCGAAAGATGGTTCTAGCAAATAGGCGAATTACCATCGGTGAGGTAGGATTCTTTGAACAACATTCATGGTTCTGCCTATCAAGCCATCGACAAGTTGAGGTTGACGCTGTTGAGGTACTGGAACATACTGGGCCGCTCAAGGATGCTTTGCGAGGTCGTCGATTTCCCAGGAAGTGTAAAAGTAGCTTTGCGACCAACCAAAAACCCTCTACTTAGAAGGAATTCGCAAGCTTGTGATCCGCTGGACCAAGGACATTGACATTTGTAGAAAAAATCACGTAAATTGAATAACGAAAAGAATATATCATTTTTGACTTGCTTTCTTCCATACTTGCCTGAAAGCTCGTTCTCCGCTCTGGTTTATTAAAAAAAATCTTGTTTGAAATGTGCACCCGTAGAATATAACTTTCAGCTAGTATGGTAAATCCTTATAGACCGAATGAGGAGTTAGATAGAATGCTATGTCGATGTAAGTGCAATGCATAATTTAGGAAAGAGGCCCGGGCCGTTAGATGGCTTGAGCATGCAGAGCGCATGAACAGAAAAGAAAAGAATGTCAGAACAAAATAATATTTGATACGCTAGTAAATGAATTAAAGAAGGGAGACTTAGCACGTTCAAGTTATTCAATTTTTTGACTTAGTTAATTATTTACAATGAGTCGTAGAAACGTTCTGTTCTCAGTGACAAATGTCTACAGTGTACAAATGTTGAGCGCGCGTTTTCGTTTTTCCGGACTATGCGCCTGTGCCGAAGGGATCAATGATGCTGGTTCATCTAAGCATCTTTCATTGAATTAGCGGTAGAACATGGATAGCATTCCCACCCCACGCCTGTGAGATTATATCAAATTGACCACCCGACAGACTTCAGACTAGTGGTGGCTGCCAAATTCAACAGTGGGCGCACTTGCGATGTGTCTGCGTTGTGTACCCACTATTAAAGTATCTGCGGGCCATGCCCAGCTTCTGACATGCTGATTTTTTTCTTTCGATGGAGAGTTCACTTCGCCTAGAGTTACACGAAACATATCAATGGAAAGCCTGTTGGTAAGATTACTTCCGTTGAAGGAGACTAGATTGATTGGGGTCGGGTCATGATTGGGGTCGTCAGGAGTCAGTATTAGAAGAGTGTATATGTGTGCAGCGTCCAATAATCTTCTGTCTATCCTTGCGGGAAATTGGGTGATTAGTTAGTCAGATATAAATCACCCGAACACAAGAATTGAAATTGAAAATATTGCATCAAAGAGTGCTAAAAGATATTGGAATTTTTTGACAAGATGCTGAGAATGACATCACGTGGGATGGCCGATCACCAAATAGGCTTCATTATGACAAGTCATTTATGGTTTTAATAAACATATTACATTATTTAAAAACAAACGGAAGCTAATTTATTATTTGAAGGCTTACTAAGAATATTTTTATATTACCTACTTATATAATCACACGAAAATTTAAATTAATGGTTATCTTGTGTTAATTTCTTTAAAACCCAATTCAGCCAAAGGGATCCCTAGATCAAGGCTGTCAAAAGCCACCAGCATATCGAAAATACTCACGTAGGATATGAATTTTTAGGGTAGCAAACCTTTTCAACCTTGAAGCGGGACTAAATATTTTCGAAATTCTAGGCATAAAATAAGATTCTTAATCTACGTGTGTATAATAAATAAAAATCATTATTAAATTGAAATTCGCTTATACACGTTATATTTTATATAGACGTACCAATTCCTAATAAAACATGTACGGGTGTGATTTTATGAGACCCTTGCTCTTGTGGTAACTGGATGGATAAAAAATAGTTATAAAAGAAAACATAACAAGAACATTTTTGAATTGATAGACGACTCTACGCACCCAGTAATTTTGGGAATTAGCGGGGAAGAGGGGACTGTTGGCGGGTGTTCCAAACTACTTCGAAAAACTTTTTTTGAAATAATATTGGCATGCATAAATACATTTAAAGTGTCCTTTTTTATAATGATTTTCCCATAATTTTTGTGGTAAGTAAGACTTATTTCTAAAAATCTTTTGTAACATTGCTAATTTATTATTGTTTTAATAAAATGTTAAAATCAATGGGAATAAAATAAATGTTTATATAGTTGTAAATTATTTATAAATTCAACCAATAAAACTACTTCACTGCCATAGAATAATCTTCTCCGAGTCACACAAATTCTCCAACCGTCTAGAGCCAGTGAGACTATAGCATCCCCAATTGGGGTATGTTGTGAATCTGAAGGTAGCGGGGAGGTGAAGGAGACGGGGTATAGGAAGACGGTGGAGTACCTGGCTACACAGATCTGGTCACCAAACACGGCTAAAGCCATTTTAAGAAATATTTCAATTCTGAATGGTGGTTTTACAGCAGTGGGATACTGAGAGTATATTCCACTCTGGAACGTGCCGCAAGTACACTTTTGAAATAACACAAATCATTCAAATAAAATTTACGGTGACCGGATAAATCATCAAAATGATAATTCATCACATCTTTAAAAAGTTATATAAAGTCATAGAAAGTGATGAAACAAAAACTTTATTAACTGGGTTAAGTAGGTTAGGTTAGGTTTAATTTTTTTCGTTTTAATTCGTTTCTAATGACTTTATATCACTTTTTAAAAGTGTGTTGAATTGTCACTGTGTTGATTTATCATGGAACCAAAATGTACATGCTTAAGCCAGAATTTGAACCTGTGACCTCCGTATTCGTCGTACAACCAATTTCTGCTGAAATAGTGTTTTTTATGATAACGGTTTTCAGCAATGAATTTAAAATTATTAAGAACTTCATAATGATGAGTCGGTGGTTTAAAAAAATTAAATGTTTTAGCATCACATTACACTACAACTATCTGACTGAAAACGTTTTAATTTTGTTCTGTTATTAAATCGTACCAGCATTTAATTGTATCGTAAGTATTAATGAGTTATCGTTTTCGTCCAGTCCGGCCCTGCGTTCCTCTCACGCGCTCCATCTCGCGGATTTTGCCCACAAGGGCGCTTCGCTAATCGCAAAGTTTTTAATCGCTTCAAACTTAGACCAAATTCTGTAAACAATATGCCCAACACAAAGCCGCCCACAGCTACAGGGGGAGGTAGGGGCGGGCGGGATACTCGGGTAAGTGATATTCCCGAACGGTATCGCGGATATCATTTTAAACTCGAGGACTTAACGTTTATGCATAATCACATATTAAATTTTGACTAAATATTTCCACATAAAAATGCATCTTGATCTATTTCCAATCATTTAAATCCTTTTCTTTTCATTCATCAAGTGGACATTTTTTCTTGAATTATTGTGTTCATATTAATTTATGTTCGTTATAGTATTAAAAATTTCTAAATTAGGTACATCAATCACTTTTTTATACCTTTTTAAATAATGAAAAAGAAGACCGAAGATTAACTTTTCTTGGTAGACGTTTAAGTAATTAATTTATACGAATGGCACTGTGGGATATGATTTGATATTTTCACGGACAAAAGAATTATAGTGATTTATTTTTTAGGTATTGTGCCGTGTTGGACCACCTCCTTCTTTAGCCAACGTTTCGGACAGCATTGCAGCGTCCATAATCTGAGCAGATCTGTAATTTTTTTTTTCCTTTTTAAATTCTTATTAGCCATGAAGTGGTGAATAATTTAAATTTACTGAATTTAAAGTCACTGTTATTTATACAAATAGAACGGCGTCATTACACCTCACAATTTTTACCTCATATGAGTGGCCTGTAAAAAAATATTTGAGAACTGTGTGCTTATGTATGTAAATGTGATACCGTGTCGTCAACTCCAATCCGCTAAGATCTAGTAATATACCTAAGCATACACTTCACCACAATCTGCGATGATGATGGACACTGTAATGCTGTCCGAAAAGTTGACTAGAGAAGAAGGTATAGTACCCCAAAAATAAATCACTAGAATTGAACTGTGATTTAAATATCCTTATCACAGTGATTTATGTAATAAAGGTTACAGGAAAAGTCGGCGTGATTAAAACATCTTAATGAGATTGACTCTCTTCAAAGTGTCCCAAAGGCTTCCAATAAACTCGTTTCGCTACCAATCCACAGCTTATAACTCTATTCTCGGGAAGCGGTGGTAGACGGTAGACGGTACACGGAACGAACAATAAAACGCAAATCGCCCCTCCAAAGGTGGCCATAATTATTTCACTGCAAGACGATATCCCCAACGATCGTCGAAGAATTGGGAAAACTCATTACGAATTTCCCTACCGTACAAAATAAACGTATAATTGCGAAACCGATCGTCTTACATTCCCGGTATTTCCCCACCCTATTTTTCCTCTGTTTTCCCGCTTTTCTCGGGGGGTGGAGAGAGATGGGTAGGCAGGGGGGGAAGGCACCCGGGGGAAGGAAAGAATGGGGGTGGCTGCCTAAGTAATTTCGCTTAAGAACTCTAAACGTAATTAGTCTGGGGCGGGCGATGGGAAGGGCTTGAAAGTTTGAGAGGGTTGTATTCGCGCTCAGTATATTTACCAACCTATTACTGGGCGCGTTGTTAAGGGAGCGGTGTTTGCGTCTAGCCTGGCAACAGGGCCCACGCCTCTTCCAACTCTGGACAAGTTCAACTTTCTTCACAAATTGTGGGTGGGTTTTTATTACGCGCTTTCAAAGTGAAGCGCTACAGGTTTAATATTTTAATGTAAACCGTAATACAGTGTAAGGGCGTACCGGAATTTTAGTATAAATCTATGTTTTCATTAAAATTCCATCTTCCGCCTTTTCAGGGCTGTTTATGCCAGCTTGAACTCTGAATATTACAGAATGTCTTATAATCGCTCACATTTTAAATGTGAGAAGTGACAGTTCATTATGGAAATAATAAAATTACTTTTTTACAAATTTCACATTCTTCTTTTAACGCCTAACTCAATTTTTTTAATGTCAGCAATAAACAACATTTTACCTGAAATAGTGCAAGTATGTGGAACACCGCTCTATTACAATGGTGGTTGCCATTACAACTACCAACTTGGAATTGAACCTTGAAATTGAACTAACTAGCTAGACTAGACTGTATGTGTCCTTATAACTAGCAATAAAAATATCTCTGGTAAACAGATCAATGTATGAACTTACCTCCTTCAAAAGAGTTTTTGTTGTTTTTTTGGCCACTAACGCAGATACATTTGTACATCTTACCTAGGGTTAATGGTTACTAGTTTGTTATGCAAGTTTGCAGGATTTTTGTTGTTTTTACCAACCTTAAGATTTGAAAATATATATTTTTTAAATCAAGTTGTAACAGAATCAAGAATATTAAATTTCATACATTTACAAAGTGGCCTTATGAAGAATTCTCTAAAGAATAAAATGATTAACGAGTTTCTTTCATTGTGGCCAATAACAAAATCTTTCTTCGCGCTAATTTGTCACAGATGAAACAAATAATTCCTTCTCTTGACTTGCCACCTCCATGAAGGGTGAAGTAAAAGAGAGTGAAGATCCCGCTTTTTTCTACAAGTTTTTTTTTGTAGGGGGAAAAGCTGCCCGACCTCCCCTCCCAAACAAGTACTTTGTGAAAAAAGCTTCCTTGTATTACTCCCAGAGCTTTTAAGGATTTATTCCTAATGTCACGACGCTTTTAAAATTCATAATGAACGTTAAGTGATAAAAATACGTCACTTTCAAATGAAATGATTTTGTTTAAATAAAACTATGTTAAGTGTGACCATTTTAATAAGTATTTGAATTTAAAACGCTTATTGAAATGTTATTTTAATATATTACCAACAAATAATAAATTAATAGAGATAATTATAAGCTTTGTGTAAATTTAAAATGTACCAATAAATTTTATAGAACGAATTTGTGTGGTACAATTATATTTAGTGTAATTTATTATAACTGAAAATCTATTTTGACTTGTCAAAGGAGTAACTTCAGAATTACAAACATACAGTTTCTTTGGTTCAGTTGAACAAAGATTTTCTCTGTATCCACGATCACATTGTTAGTAAGTTGTATGTAAGCTGTTAGGCAATTGGAACTAAGAGACGTTAAATTGATTTTAAATGTTTTTTTTTCTTTCTTACGTTAGTTATAAAACTATTTCTGTCGGTACGTAAAACTGAGCAATCATTATAACAACAAATACAGTATTTTGTGATGTAGCGGGATTGACCCAGCTAGCATTCAAATCAATATCAAATGCTAAGATCGTTACCCTACGGAGCGGAGCCTCATTTTAAGCATGCCGCACGGTGGTTCCAAATACCCTAAAAGTTGGCCTCAATTCACAGGGAAAATTTATAGGAATAAAAATGGGGTAATTTTATGCGGTACCTCTACTAGTACAAGAAAAGTTTTATGATGTATTTCGCATTATGAAATAAATTAATATATAAAAAATAATATAGAGTAATGTTTTTGTGTTTCTGATACAATTCTGTCCTAGAACGGGAGACCTTCCTAGTTGGACAGTCAAAATCTATGCTGTAATATTTTTGTAACAAACAAATAAATAAATAAATCAATGAACAATCACCATCACTTAGATGAATTAATGTAGTGAAGATATGTTACTGAGATAACACGTGTAGTTTCACTGAACTGGATTCAATGGACATTCTTTCGCGGGACAAGTATTTCATATGGCTGTTTCATTCGTATGAATATAATGTTTCTTATATTTTTATAATGTCTGCACCGTCGTCATGTTACAGATATCTGAGGAAAGAATATCCTGGGAAATTATTAAGTTGAATACTTCCGTGGGAAATAGATTTGTATTTTTTTTCTGAAAGATGATGTAATAATTATTTAACATGGTCAATTGTAACCAACACTAAATTGAAAACATTCACTTTATCTGGAGGTGATGAATCCATATTGAAAAAACTTATCCGTGCGCAACGTAAAAAATTACAACTCTAAATATTACATACAAAAGGTTGCTCGTTTACACACCCGTTTTGAATGCTCGCTGTGCGATTCTTTACTGATGTGGTGAGGAAAGATTACATTTACATACGACCAATTTGGGCGGTGGTAGAAATGATGCGCTCGTTTGTGATATTAAGACATAACAATAGTGGGCTAATTATTGCCATACAGCACACACTGGTGGAACTTATGTGCGGCGATAAGAATCATGAGCAAAATCGTATAAGAAGCAAAATAACTGTATGCTGCACTAGTTTTTACATAATTCATAAATTCAAAAAGTTAGGATTTCGAATAAAGTGTTGACTCGCAAACAAGAAAGTATTTTTTTAAATAAACACATTGAATCAAAACTGTACTTGCTTGCAATTGGCGCCGTGCACAATGCATTGTCCCTTGGACAAAAATACAAAAATCGACATTCGAATTTATGAATTTTAATTTTACTATTGTAAAGATGATGAGTCATAACTGCCATAACATTAATCTTAATTACTTTGATGACGTCATTGGCTAGTTATGCGCCCTCAACTTAGGGATTACCGACAGCGATGCGCTAATCACATTATCAGTTGCATTTTAGCACTTGAGTAAGACGCATCGTTTATACAAAAATACCACGTTTTTACTATCAAACCACAATGGAATTTACTGGCACAGGTATGTAAAATGTAATTATTTAATTTTTTTCTTTAGTTGTTCTGAATTGTGTCCTCAAAGTTGTCACCTAAATTTCACGCCTGATTAATGCGTTACTCAACTTTGAAGGCATTTTAAAAAATAACACCAAATATCACCTCGTGGTTTTTACGATTTATTAATGGTCAACTAATAAATTTTCATGTTCCAAAAAATTGGCTGCGCCTGTCCGCGACTAAGGATTTTATGATTTTTTTTTCAGACGGAGGTAATTCTATCAAAAATTTCGATCTCGCAGAAGTGTTCTTCGAAAGCGGAAAATCCGATAGACAACTGGCTGTTTTTCAGAAAATATGTTCGCTTATGAATTTTATTGACGTCGATGATGAAAATCGGGACAAGATAAGGTCTTTCAGCAGACTTTTTTGTTTAAAATTCAACAATTGCTGAATGACGTTTCACGCAACCGAGAAAAATTTCGTGCATGTAATGAGACGCGGCTAAACCAACAAATACAGTTATCATTGGGTTTAAAAGGTCTACAAGATATAACCAATCAGCTTGGACCAAGTCGTGCCCGCGGAAGACCCCTCAAGCCACTCGAGGAAGCTTTGCTCAAGACCAAAAAAAGGCGCGTATCGGAGCTCGTGTCTGGAAGAAAATCAGAAGAGCTGCAGTTTGCTTCGGATGTGGCAAGGGGTACACCAGAAAAGGATGGGACTTCTTCACTAACTCCTCATCAAGCACTAGCCCTGTATCTCGATCTAGATCTATCAGGAAATAAATACAAAGTGTTAAGAGCTGCAGTAAATGCTGTGCACCCAAACTGCTTTCCAAGTCTTCACCAGCTTAACAAAACGAAGAATGTTCTCCTGCCATCGTTAATCACAGTCACTGAAACTTCAGCTGAAGTTAATTTACAAGAACTTCTGCAACTAACTGCACAGAGTATTATCAATTTGGCTACATTGGAGGAGGGTAGCGATAACTTAAAACTTGTATGTAAATGGGGTTTCGATGGCAGTTTGGGTCACAGCCAGTATAAACAAATATTCACGGATGCTTCAAGCACTGATGAATATTTGTTTCTGATAGCATTGGTGCCATTAAAATTGATTGATCTAGATTCTGGACGAGACGTTTGGGTAAATCCAAGACCATCATTGACACTCTACTGCAGACCAGTAAAGTTTATTTTCCAAAAAGAAAACGCAGAGCTTGTGCGCAATGAGGAGGAGGAGATGAATGAGAAAATCAGTAATCTGCAAGCTTGTGACCTAGCTACCGAGAGTGGTCAAAGATGTCGTGTTAACTGCGAGATGTTGTTCACTATGATGGATGGTAGTGTGAGCAACATATTATCCGGTACAAACTCCACGTCTAAGTGCCTAATCTGTGGAGCAACTCCAAAGGAGATGAATACGGAAAACGTGTCCACCTAATACTGAGAACTTTCGATTCGGTTTGTCCACCCTACACTGTTGGATTCGAATCCAAAAATCGATTTTTTGAGTGTATTTTGCACATAGCCTACCGACTACCTGTCAAATCCTGGAAAGTTAGGGGGGAGGAGCAAAAGAAAATTGTCGATAACAATAAACAAAAAATTCAAGCCGACTTCAAATAAAAAATGGGTTTGTTAGTAGACAAACCGAAGCCAGGATATGGCTCTAAAAACGATGGCAACACAGCAAGGCGTTTCTTCTTGAACCTCGACCTCAGTGCAGACATTACGGGTATTGAAAAGGAGCTAATTGTGAAATTTTCTACAATTCTCAGAGTGCTCGCAAGCGGCTACCACATCAATCTCGATAGTTTTAAATTATTGCTAAACGAGACGCGACAAATGTACATCAGTCTTTATGGCTGGTATTATATGCCTAGCAGTGTTCACAATGTACTACTTCACGGGTGTGAAATAATCGACGCATTTTCCTTGCCAATAGGACATTTATCGGAAGATGCGCTAGAGGCGAGACACAAGGAGGTTAGAAAAAATCGACTATCACATACCCGTAAATGCTCGAGAGAGAGCTCCAACACAGACCTGATCAGAATATTGCTGTTGACTTCTGAACCTCTCTTATCATCCAAAAGGAATATAACTACAAATAAAGGCGTGAAAATGGATGGAGAGGTTCACAAGAATATTAAACACGTAGACAAACCTTCCGCCACATCCAGTCTAAACCTACATCTAGATTTAGAATTTAGTAGCGACCAAGAATCTTCGGATTCAGATTAGTTTAAGATCCCATACATGAACTTATATCACACTGACCAATTATGTAATTTTTTTCTACTTTCTCTCTGCAATGTACTTACTACAACATAATATAATACATGTAAGTATCGTATTATTAATTACTCAATAACTACAATAATGTACTGTTCACTCCTCTGCCAACCACAAGCTAATGCTTCCTTGGAAGAGTAGTATAAAAATATTTTAACATAGAAAACCAATGTTAATCGTATTTTATATGTAATAACTTTATTTTTTATGTAAAAAAATTATAAATAAATAAATATATCAAAGTTTACAAAAATACTAATATTAATATTTATGAAATGTGTTAAATTGTGTATAAATATGTATATTTTTAATATGCGCGAACTAACTATGATGCTAATGACTCAGATTTAGAAATCGGCATTTTTTTTTATTCTACGCGTAACCGGTTTTATAATTTTTGTCCTCTCCCCCATACACTTCAATGCAATGTGCGGTGGCTGGAAAGATCCAGCATAATATCTAACTATTTACAAAATTCTTTCCTTTGACACTTTAAGCTCTTAGAAAATATATGTTATTTTTGAAAAAACATTATCTTCTACGTCAATACATTGGCCGAGCTGAAAAGTAATTATGTGAAATTCCTTTAATTGGAAAAAAATCACAAGGGATTATCGCAAAATTACAAAAAACACCTATTATTTAACCAAACATATGCATGAAAAAATTAAATGCTACTTAAGATATTTGCCTAGGAATTTTTGCTCTATGTTATATAAATTATGTTTAATTAAATATTTTCGCTTACTCCTATGAATCTTATATATTTTTTAAATATTAGCGCGCTCCCTCTAACATTCGTATTTACATATCTCCCTTTTAAACTATATTCTTCTTCTTTTTGAACGCTTACTTAACGAGGAGCCAGATATGAAAAAAATTCGGAACTTCGTAGGAAGAAATAATCAAACAGTGCAATACAAATTAAATTCGTATTTATTTCATATTAGTGCCTACCGGTACCATGCTAATTACTATAAACTTTATAAATCCAGCATAAAGGGCTTATTTACGTACGTATTTGATTGCGCCCCAAAGCCACTTAAATATTCCTCATGTGCCACGGATCACTCGATGCGCGTAATGATTCGCAACCTCCTCGCGGGGCGCTTGCTTGCACCACCGCGGTGCGTAGCTCCCAGAACGTGCTCCAAAATTAGAGAAAGGGGAGGTGGGTGATCCTCCCTATGACTTAGACCCCCTGTTCATTGTTTGCCACCGCCTCAAAGAATTTCCTCGTAGAAAATAACGGGGGAGGCGGGGGAGCCCGACTCTCGCCCGACGCCGAGGCATAAAGGGAACGGAACCTCGCCACCCATAAAACTCTTTTCATTTCTTAATAATGAATAGCGGGTTTCCTATATGTATAGCTAATGGGTGCCTAAGTATTTCAGCATCAGTTATACGGAATTCAGACGGAGGAAACTTCTTTCCGATAAAATTTAAGATCCGCTCGCAGATTTTACTACCGAATTACGGGGTGAACCTTCCAGGCATTATTCAATAATGGATATCTATTTAACGTTCTCAATAATTTTCACACTGTGCCCAGATTATGAAGATGCTATTAAATGAATGACATATTAAATATTTAAAAAAATCGTGTATATCACTCAAATAATAAGTGAGCTCTGTCGTCATGAAATTTGGCATGGCTGAATATGTGGTATTTTTTTTAGTTCAAAACAACTATTTTTTTTCAATATTATTTCAAAGGATATATCCATCAATGTAATGTTTCATCGAAGAAGAAAATAATACTAATAAATATAAACGAAACTTAAACAAATAAAAAGTTATGTTATTATTATAGCCAAGGGGTTGGGATCAGAGAGTAGAGAGACACTAGATCCATGGATAATCACATATTGACGCAGTGTCAGACCAGCTAATATATTAGTTATTGATGATTCTCCCTACAATGACAGACTGGACTGATACGGTGAAATTATATTTACATATTTTCTTTGCTGACCTACAGAAAAGAGCTTTAATTTGTTGTGAACAAAGGATTGAAAAAAAAACTTAGGACGAGTTGTTTCGGAGATTTTGAATAATTCATCACATTTCAACGTTCATTTTCAAGTTCTGTGAAAGATTTTTTCAAGTTCTGTTTTTATTTCAGTTTTGTCAAGCAACTAGCCTACAATGATATAGTAACAGAACTTGAATAGGACTTTCACAGAACCCGAAAATAAAAATTGAAATTTGATGAATTGTTCAAATTCTCCGAAACAACCCGTCCTTAATGACGGAGAAGCTGCTACAACCTACATAGCTAAAGTCTTTTTTACCAAGCATTTCTTGGTTTGAAAAAAGAGTACCTTAGTCGCTACTGGCAGTGAGCAAAGCTGAAAATCTGCCCATGCAAAGCTGTGAAATCTACGCATTTTCAGCTTGCAATATCGTTATCGTTATGAGGATTTAATTGTGAAGCAAGACGTCACATGTTCCGTTACATATTTTCAATTCTTCAATAGAAAACAGGAACTAGGGGTTAACCGGGAAATAATTATGGAAACAACGTTATTCATTAAAAATATTCATATAATATATCAACAACTCTTGATTCTAAATAAATATTGTTTTTATTCATAGAATTAATAAACAATAAATTTGTTATTTATTTTGGTATATTTTATTAATAATAAAATAATTATTTCATCATCAAAAATATAATGACTCATTTATTTATGTTTTCTTTATTTTTCACTTCCTTCAAATAAAAAATAATTTAGATGTTTCACATCTGCCGGGCGTCTCGTGTTGAAAAAAAATACATATGCATATGCACAAATTATTTATTGTTTTTGCGTTTAATTCGTAGAACTCCATTTAATTTTTTTTTTTAAATTTAATTAAAATCAGATTTAATAATAAAACAATTGTGACAATAGATCGGTTAAACCGGTAATAAATCATTTTAAATTGGGAAGGGGTAAAATAGAAAAATATAAATAAGTCGTCTAAACGTGGTTAAAACCACAGTTTGAAAATTGACTTGAAAGCCGAAACAGCTGTAACAATAAAAAATAACAATTAAAAAAAACAAAAAATACTTGCTTAAAAAGTATTTGATTTTAATTAAATTTAAAAAATATATATTGTAAATTATTTGTTTTGAGATTCGTTGATTTACCGACCCGAGTAGGAATGGCCTTACTGTTAACCAATAAATCCAAGGTTCGTATGACGTCCCACGTTCCTCCCCAGATTTTAACAGTTTTGGCGGGCCTTGTAAAATTCAACCTTTGGTAACTATTTAAATTATGAAATCAATATTTCTTATAAAATTTTAAGATTTCAGGTTCATTAAAAATTAACTGGAGTGCCTTATTGCATAATACCTATTATATACTATTCTCGTTCAACTAGTTACTGCGTAGGTACATACATACATTGTAATGACGGATCAAAATGAAGATATTTCTAATTCAAAAATTACTAATAAATACGGCCAGCGAACATTGACTTATCTTGTGCCTTCTGTATTTAATAAGATAATTTCCAATGGTTGTAAAAAGTGAATCAACCTGAAAAACTGTACTAAAAAAAGATAACATTTTCTAATGGATTTAGATTTTCCATATTGATATTGTTTTTAAATACATTGGTCTCCATTGATTGTATGCATGTAATTGTGTAAATACTCCTATGAGAGTGGTTAAGAGTATGCCTATTTTTTTTTTTTATTTTTTTTTTTATTGTTGATACATTTTTTTTACAATATTTCATATTTCAATTTAGTAATGTTGGCCTCACTGGGTTGTTTACCCGTGCTGAGGCCCCCATGTTATAATTTAAGAATTTATACATTTAAAAAAAAATAAAAGAAAAGAAAAACAACATTAAAATAAAGATAAATTTAAAATAAAAAATAAAGATTAAAAATTAAAATACAATTATAACACTAAAAGAAAATTATCAAAAGAGAATGTAAATCGGCATTTATAATGATATATGTGTTTGTGTGTGTTGTGTGTTTTATATATTTTTTTTTGTGTTGCGTGTATATGTTTTATTCTTTTATGTTATAGTATTTTGGTAATAATGTCTTTTTGTTCTTTAATCCATTTTTTTATTTTGTGTTTGAATTTATTTTTATTTTCCTCAATTTTTGTTTCAAGTGGAAGACTGTTGAATGCTTTAATAGCGTGGTATTTATGGTGTCTTTGTCCAAAGGTAGTGTTTACCGTCGGAGTTTTTATGTTTTCTTTGTACGCTTGTCTGACCGGTCTATTAGTGATATTTTGTGTTTGTTGGGGTTTGTTTTTTTGGTCGAAAATGTAGTTTAGTAGTGTTTTAACATATAATTGGCGTATATCAAGTACGTCACAGCTTTTAAATATTTGGTCTGTGTCGGTTAGTTTATGTTTTTTGAGTATTACCTTTAATATCGTTTTCTGTGCGATTTCTATTTGAGCGATAGATGCTTTTGTCGCTCCTCCCCAAGCAATTATTCCATATTCTATTATTGATTGGCATAGTGCATAATATATTGTTTTCAATTGTTTTATTTTATATATGTTTCTTATGTTTAGGAAAATGTGTATTGTTCTGAGGAGTCTATTTGTGATTTGTTTGATGTGATGTGTCCATCTAAGATTATGGTCAATTAGGATTCCTAGATACTTTATTTGTTCTGTTTTTTCTAGAGGGGGGCAATCGCAGATGTTGGTGTTTATGCATTCGTGTATTTTTATGGTGTTTGTATTGTTTTTTGGCTGTCCCGTGTTAGTTATGCTGTACGTTGTGAATTTTGTTTTCGATATGTTTAGTGTGAGTGTATTTGAGTCCAACCATTTTTTCACTTGCGTGATTCCTAGATTCGCTATGTTATAAACCTTATTCCAATCCTTAGATTTAAATAATAAAACTGTGTCGTCTGCGTAACTAATTATTTCTCCATCTATTTCCATGCTGCAAAGTTCATTTATGTAAATTATGAAAAGAACGGGCCCTAGTATGCTTCCTTGTGGAACTCCGTGTGTAATCGGCAGTGGTTTGCTAGTATAGTTATTAATTTTGACTTGTTGTGTTCTGTCGCTCATGTAGCTTTTTAATAGTTGTAGTTCTTTGTCTTTGATACACATATTTTCTAATTTTTTAAAAAGTGTTTTGTGGGATATTGAATCAAAGGCTTTAGCCAAATCTAAATATATCGCTATGCATTTAAACCCTTGATCTAAGTTGCTATGTATATAATCTATTGTACTTGCTAAAGCTTCTTTTGTGCTTCTTTTTTCTCTAAATCCATATTGTTTGTCCGAGATTAATTTGTTTTCTTCCAGGTATTTTATTATTTGGTTTTTTAATAGTCTTTCGAAAATCTTTGATAGAGAGTTTAACAAAGTAATTGGTCTATAGTTAGTTATTTCCATTTTATCTCCGGATTTATACATAGGGATTACCAGTCCTTTTTTAAGAGTATTAGGAAAGCAGGCATGTGTTATGCTATGGTTGATTAGGTGTGTTATAGGTTTAATATTTCATTTTTTATTATTTTAATGCAATCCGTTGTTATCTCATCTAATCCAGGAGCAATCTGGTTTTTTAATGTATTTATTATTTTGTTAAATTCCATTTCCGAACTTGTTTTTAATATAAATCTGTGTTGTGTTGGTTGGGTATCGATGTTTGATCTGTTTGTTTGTGTTAGTGTGTTTGTGCTGTGTTTTTTACGATTCGCTAAAACTTTCCCTATAGTTGCAAAAAAGTTATTTGCGTGGTTTGCCATCATTTCTATATTTGTTTTGGCATCTATTTTTTTCGAGTTAATATTTAGATGTTCGATAGTATTTTTTTGTTTGTATTTTTGTGTGTATGTAACTTCCTTTAATATTTTCCATATTTCCTTTCGGTAATTGTTTGCTTTTTTAAGTTTTTCTTTGTAGTACATCTCCTTAGCTACTCTAATAATTTTCGTGCATATGTTTCTATATCTTTTATAGTAATTAAGTTGTTCCATGTCATACGGTGTTTGTTTAATTTGTTTGTGAATTTTGTCTCGTTTACGAATACAGTTTAATATTCCTTGTGTTATCCATAGTTTAATTTTTTTTGCTTTGTGTGTAAGTTTTATATGTTTTATTGTAGTGTAATTATTTATTTCTTGCGTTAGCGTATTTGTAAATGTATTCCAGGCTTCCTCGACATTATCTATTTGGTATAATGTATTCCAGTTTATTTTTTGGAGTTTTTCTTTTGGTAGTTAATTATTTTTTTTGTAAATATTTTATGTTGTTTCGAAGTAGTGTTTTCGGTGTCTATTGCTATCATATTCATGTAGTGATCAGTGATTGTGCTTTCAAGTACTACTGTTTTGGTTTTTAGTTTTGTCTTGATCATTATATGGTCTATGCAGCTTTTAGTGTTTTGTGTGACCCGTGTTGGGACCTTTATTATTGGCTCCAGTCCGTGTTGTGCTAGTATTGCTAGGTATTCTATGTTTTGTGGGTGTCCGTTTTGTAGAATGTTTATATTAAGATCTCCTATGATGATGATATTTTTGTATTTGTTGAGATCATTTAATGTATTGTTAAGATCAGTTAAGAAATTTGTGATGTTGTTTTTGGATGGAGATCTGTACATAGCTAGGATACATGTTTCTTTTCTATATGTAATTTGTATGCAGTTGGAGTCGATTATGTTTATTTCTTGAATGGTTGTGTTATTTTTATCACTGACGTATATAACTATACCATCATTTTGGTTTTTGTGTATTTTTGTATGGTGTGTATTATAGTTTTTGATTGTTTTTGGTATGTAGTTGTCATTCAACCAGCATTCTGTCAGTACAATGACATCAAAATTATTTTCAAGCTGTTGGAGGTATATAAAAAATTCATCAAAATTTTTATTGATCGATCTAATGTTTTGGTGTAATATATTGATTCTATGTTTTTCTTTTGTGAATTTGGTCCAGAGGTTAATATCATTTGTACTTTCACAGTAGTGTTGATTGTCCGAATCTATATATTCCATGTAATCTGCCATGTTGGTGTGTATTTGTGTAAGTATGTGATGTGAGGTTGTGTTAGATGTACAGTCGTGTTTATGTCAGTTTATTAGATATATCGTTTAGGTGTTTTATTTCCATAACCTTTGAGTCTTTGGATTTTCTGACGAGAATTTTTCCTGATTTTACCCAAACATATTTGTAGTCTTTTTCTTGGGCTCTTTTTCTGGTGTTCCAGTGCAGATTTTTGTAATATTGGGTTAATGCCGCATTAAGATAAACATATTTGGCTCCTTCTCCGTTGAATTTTTTTATCGGGTCACTGTGTTTGGATGCTAACATGGTTTGTGCTTTTGTGGTATCCTTATATATCCTATGAGTATATTGAGTGTGATATATGTATTTTATGTCTTTGTACTACAGTCAGTTGAAATGTTATTCTTCTGTATTTATTTTCTATATTTGTTCTTATTATATTCTTAAATAATATGCATTTTTAATAATTGCATCAACTATCGTCTACTTTTGTTTTTTTTTTATCATTATGTACACTTATTGTGGTACACTTTTATTTTCACTACATTGCATTGTGTCTATGTAATATTAGTATGTACTTCAACTGCTACTAACCTAATATGTATACAATACTGCCATAATGCGTGGAATCACAGTCGAGAATGTACGATACTGTGTTTTTACTTATGACGACATAATAACACTTTATCTAAAACATGCGAACACTTCAGCACATGCTATCCTAGTGAAGTGTTCACTACTTCTAACGCATACAGTTACTGATTTTTTTGTGTGACTGATACTTATTATCGATGGCCTGGCACATACATGTGTCAAGTACAATTTAGAAATTCAATATATAAAAATATATTATAAGATTTAAAAGCAACAGAATTAATATGAATAATTTCCCACAAATTTTCTATTTACAAAGTAAGAACTTGAAAAATGCTTTTCAAAATACATAATTGTTTTTTTCTTAAAGATGCATTTAACACATTCGTATGCTAGATTATCTTTAAGTAAAATGTATGTAACATAATAGAAACGAAAAAATAATAAAGTAAAATGTATAGATTTGGTATGTTCCGGGAAAAATCGTTTAATGTTGGTTGTAAACAAAAAAAAATATATTTACGTAATCCAAATAAATGTTTGTACGCAAAGTCTTGTGGATTTGTCGGATTTGTATTAAATGTGAAAGCACGGGAATCTCTGCTTGTTGGAAGTGATTTAAGCAGAGTTTTCTATGCGTGTAAAACCGGGAGAGACGATTCGTGAAAAGGATTATTTCAATCCTGGTTGACAGAATAATGGACATTTAACGCTTGGGTAACAGTGTTTTTCTCGTTAAAGATAATCTTTGATGTCCTGTACGTTTCTGCTGTAAAATTTAGCACTTTATATACCTGCCTTCATTTGGGCCGTTAAATATGTAAGTAATTTTATAAACCCCTAAAACATTTTATATGAATAAGATTTAGTTTTCTATCCCAGTATTATTAAAAATATTAAAGAATAGTGTCAACTTCTACAATAATTTCAAGACTTAACGCTAGTTTTTAATAAAAATATTAAAAAATAGTGTTAACTTCTGCAAAAAATTCGGTGTTAACTTCTGCAATAATGTAAACAAGTTAACACTACTCTTTAATAAAAATATTAAAGGATGGTGTTAACTTTTGCAATAATTTCAAGAAGTTAACACTATATTCTGAAATAATTTCAATTTCACTCTGTGGGTCATTTTAATATTAATAAAATAAATAAGTTTGTCTACACCACTATTTAATCATAAAAGGTTCCTTATGTTTTTAAACCAATGGATTTTTTGTCAGGATTAACATCTAATTATATTTGAGAATGGGCAAACAGGCGTAGACAAATAAGGACTTAAAGAAAAAATATTACAATGCGAGGATTAGTTATTAATTAGATTTACATCGGAAAATCAATTAGGTTTTAAATCTAAAATGTCAAAATATTTGTCAGTATTATACAAGATAAGTCAAGAAAACAACGGTGTATGCTTGTATTATACAAGATAAGTCAAGAAAAAAACGGTGTATGCTTGTTTTTTCAGACTTAAGCCAAGCCCTCGATCGGTTATCTCACACACTGCTTTGAAAAAAATTAAAGAAATGAATGTGCCCGCTTCAATAATTGTCTTCCTTGCAGTCTGATATCATCAACAAGAGAACCAAGTTATGTGGAAAAATAAAATGTCAACACCGATGAATATGGAAAACAGCGTCAGACAAAGAGAAAGCTTATCACCGATTCTTTTTAACGTCTACATGAAAGATTTAAGCGATAAACTCACCTCGGCAAATGTAGGTTTTCACCTGGGAAACACATACAGATGACATGGTAATTTTGTCGTCAACCATTAAAGAAATGAGAAAGCTGTTAAAAATGTGCGAAGAATATGCCACTAAGCATAACATGGTTATCATTCATATTTTTGAATATTACAGGAATTTGGAATAGCGACATCAATGATATGAGTTATTTTTGTCATGTAAAACTATATCGGGTCTATTATGACTAATCGTTCGGTCTGTTAATATAGTTTTATCATAATATATTTTATAATATTAATGTTCTAAAAATTAATTTGGTTCGTGTACATAATATGGTATTATATTACGGCAGTCAATCAAGTTATGTTTAATTACCAAACTTTGGTGAATTATTTTTAAAACTTGATTGTGCCTAAATGTTGGACGGCGCCAATACTGAACATCCCGATATAATATATATATATATATATAATGTTCTATAGTTTCCGGAAAATAAAACATTTTCTACTTCAAATCATCAATTTGATTTGTATCTTTGATTATATACTTCTTTTAATTTTTATTATTAATGACTGACTATCCTGAATGGCAAGCATAAATCCTTCTATTTCTGCGCCCAACTCCCCAATACTCAAACATTTGTTTGACGAAAATTTGTCCACATACGTTTGGTTGAGATAATTGAAGTGTTTTGCGTGAATAATTTTATTTGACCAGGAATCTTATAATTAGTGGTTGGGATTTATAAAAATGTTGGCATTCTCGTCGTATAAATTTAAAGGTGTAATGCTTCTATCTGCCTTGCAAATTATTTTGTCCATTTCTGAGCTATTAGCTTTCCTATGGAAAAAAGTTCTTAGCTTTTCTACCTGATTGTGTTTCAAAGAAGTTATTTTGAATATAACTCTACCTCCTAAATTTCTAGGTAAATTTATTAGTTCCATAGCTTAATTTGGATGATGGCAATAAAACTTTGTTAGTGTAGTTCTAATTAATCGTTCTAAGTTATCTAAATCTGTATTGGACCATTTAATTATGCCAAATGAGTAGGTACGTGAATATAGGTTTTGCCCAATATTTACTAAATTGGTTTTACTCAATTTTTAGTAGATAGATTGCATTTTAAATTTTTTTCCGATCCTAGTTTTTAAATTTAATCCTAATATCACTTTTAATAGTAGTATGGTCTAATCTATTTGATTGTGTGTATCCTAATTATTATTACTATTTTGTTTATATTTAAATTTTTTTCATTTCTATTTTACAAGATTTATATTTTTATATTATATTCTATGTTCTATGCATTAAATGGAACTCGTGGGATTTCACCACCCTCTTCCAGATCTGGAATAAATAAGAAAAAAAAAATCTTTCATATTTTCCCAATTTTTTTTATATATTCACATTCTTAGGATAAAAAAATACATACATATAAAAAGTTTAAACAATTTAAGGGAATCCACAAAGGCCCTGCCTGTGCATGGATAATATAATAAATTACTCATAAATAAACACATTTGTTTACCTATACATCAAAAACTTTCATAAATTGACAAAATAATAATATGAAATTGATAATGAGGTGGTTGATAGTTCGATATGTAGGACACTCAACTACTAATTGAATGGGCTGAGCTCATAGGCCAACGTTTTACTTCACAAAATAATAATATAAAATTGATAATGAGGTGGTAGATAGTTCAATGGGTAGGACACTCGACTACTTATCAAATGGGCCGAGCTCATAGGCCACCGTTTTACTTCATAAAATGATTATATTACATTGAAAATGAGGTGGTAGATGGTTTAATGGGTAGGACACTCGATCAGTAATCGGATGGGCTGAGCTCATAGGCCACCGTTTTACTTCACAAAATGATTATATTACATTGAAAATGAGGTAGTAGATGGTTTAATGGGTAGGACACTCGATCAGTAATCGGATGGACTGAGCTCATAGGCCACCGTTTTACTTCACAAAATGATTATATTACATTGAAAATGAGGTGGTAGATGGTTCAATGGGTAGGACACTCGATCAGTAATCGGATGGGCTGAGCTCATAGGCCACCGTTTTACTTCACAAAATGATTATATTACATTGAAAATGAGGTGGTAGATGGTTCAATGGGTAGGACACTCGATCAGTAATCGGATGGACTGAGCTCATAGGCCACCGTTTTACTTCTTCTATATAAATAAAAATGCAAATGTTCCTTAGTTCAAAATCTTAAGCTCTCCGAAAGATTTTCACCGATTGCTTTTGAATTTTGAAACAACGTTGCATTTGAATACGCGCGTGTTTTTATATGCCTAAAATATTTAGATGTCACCTTTGACAGGTGAAAACATCTTTTCAAAAATAATAAAAACTGCGCCATCTGTTGGACGTAAAAGTATCGTTTCTCTATCTACAGAGATAGACTGAGCCACAGCAATGCGTGGCGGGGCACTGCTAGTTTTCAATAAATTTTATTCAGTGAAAACGTATTATATAACATATTATATATATATATTTAGATTTTTTTTTTAATATTAACTCCACACAGGAGGCCCTGAAGAAAATAATTTCCCTCAGGGCCTATGTCATCTTTGGGGATGCTGTGTGGGGGGTCTTTTTGTGGAGAGGAAGGAGTGAACATGGGTCTTGAAGAGTCCCATGTTGTAGGAGGGAGGAAACACAGAGGCCGGCAGTTCGTTCCACAGCCGAGCTGTTGACTTAAGAACGAATCGTAGAAGCGACCCGTTCTCATGTGACAAATGTCAACCGTGTACAAATGTTGGGCGCGCGTTTGGCGTGTATCCCGGCTACGCACCGGAAATATTAGTAGTTTTAATAAAAAACTGCGTGAAAACTCATATTGTGAGTGTCGATTCGGCATGATTTATTTTTGTTATTCTATGTGATACAATTATCTGGGGTTTAATGCTAGAAAAGCTTTTGATAGTTTCTGAAAATTTGATTTCAGTGCCAGAGAGTACTCTAAAGCGTCCCTTATTTGAATGCTGCGAATACCTACATCAGGTGCTCTAGATTGATGAAAATGTGACCTACCTAATGTCGAAATCATAATATTGGTTTATTACTCATTCGATTTCAGGGGAAGGTTTTTATTCCAACTGGGGGTGAATTTCCTTCAATAGGTTTAACATCATTGAAAATGATAAAATACACGAGTCAAGCAACCGTTCAGAATAGTTCACCGCGGCATGTAGCACAATCCACTATCCACAATCCGCAGTTCACAGTTTTCAGTTCCATAGTCGCAGCGGAGAGCGCGTGTTTAGGAAAGCTTACCCGTTCCGAGGGAAACTTCATCCAAAGAAAAGAACTCCATGACGCTCGATTTAACATAGCCCATTCATATTGGAATTTTTTAGGAATAACACAAAGCGGAGCCTTTGAAAACTTAATGCTCGGAAGGGATTGCGATGTGAGAAAAATACCCCAGGGCTGGACGGGCTTAGGGCGGCACATCCGGGAGAGCCTGGGCGGCTGCAGGGCGGCACAGGAGACTGCCGCCCATCACGTGTCACGCAGTATCTGCCACATGTAATTTAATCCTCCGGGCGCACTGGACTTCAAAGACTCGCCCGGCCATACGAACAATCGGGCCACCGACTCCTAAGCCTAATCGGTGACCCGAGTAGGTAAATAATGTCTTTCTCCTTCCCTACGCGGAAACCAAATCGGGGATTTATTTGAATGTAAGGAAAATGATTCGTAATGCTCTCGCTACAAACAATTTTCCTTTATCCGTCTTCACTAGGCTTTTGGGTTCTTGTCACTACAAATAACCCTCCCTTTGATTTGGCACAAAAACTCACATTTTAAGCTTTTTTTCTAAGACGAATTTCATAGTATCACGAAGAAGACCGGTACCTACGTACATTATGATATTAAAATGATGAGTAGTTTTTTCAGAACTTTTATCTTAAAATGAAATGAAGTGGAATTATTATTTTCAGAACATGATTAATTTTTTTGTTAAGATTTAATAATTCTAAGACCCTTTCTTATTTTGCTTATTAAGGTGAAGTACCTGCCTCTTTGTTCTCATAAAGATTCGAGTTTCAAGATTTAATAATGTATTCGTACTATATAAACTTGAAATATAATTATTGAAAAGAAAAATAGAATATTATTTATCATCTTGAAGCATACTTCTAATTCTCCTTTGTGAGCTTTGTGAGAATTTCTTTAAGCCGAGGTAATTAATCTTGATCTTAAAAATTAATTATGAATTCCGCGAAGCTTTCTTTGGCGCTTAACAATTCATAAAAATCAACGAGCGCTTTAAATTATCAAAGGCAAATTGGATTCGTAAATTACTTGATACTGTAAAGCTATAGCGTTTAATTGTACACAGAGATGGCCAGAACACAAAAGTCAAATGTGAATAGGAGATATTGCCGCTTTAGGATGACAAAGGGATGGAGGAGAGTGTGGGAGAGCGACGAAAATATAAATTAATATAATTTACAAAATCTCCGTGTAATAATTTTCCCGTAAAATTTAGTCTTAATACCATTGTGAAATGCCGCCTTTTTAAAAAGCGAGATTCTTTTTCTTTTCCTCTTGCGTCATTTATAATCTCTCCTCGGTATTTCCGTATACTTTTAAATCACCTATTACGGTTTTAATGGCGGGTTTCTTCCTCACTCATAATTAGGGAAAGATCTTGTTCGTCGCGGAGGAAGACGAATGAAAGTCGATAGTCTCCAAAATGCGATACACAGAGACTGGGATATTGTGTGGAATCCACCGCTGTCGTTTCAAACAATACACAATCTGTATAAAATTCAACCCATATTCCTTGTACTTACAGTACAGAATCAATCGTGAATACTACTGGCTAAGGCCATTCATACACGGAGATACTTACAAACGACTCTATTTTTTTGCAAGTGCTTAAAGTGCTGTAAAACTTCTAGTGCTATATTCTTTATTCTATAGTTTCACGCTACTGACAGCGCTGGTAGCACGCTACGCTAGTTGCATACGAATCTACTACTCGTTTGATAAAATGTTGTGTCATGAAAATGGCGCTATACAAGTTATCAAATTATTATTATTTAATTTGTTCCAGAGGTGGGAAAATATTAATGTTTATTCAACTATAATTTACCAGTATACGTTAAAAGGGATTTAACGGAGAATGCGTGGATTGGGGTTGGAAAAAAGTTAATTTGACGCCATTCTCACATAGTTCCTAGGCAACGACGAATGCCCAATAGTAAATATTTATTTCGTTGTATGGGTGAACCAAAAATCTTCTTTTAGACAATTTTTATTTTGATTTTAATAACGATAAAGAATAACAATATTGTCTTCGTCGCTTGATTCGTATTATCTCCAGAAACCTACATGAAAAATCACAGTTCAGTGTAATTCGGGTGGCGCCGTATATGGAAACCAGTTTAAATAGTGGCATATCAAGAGGCGACTAAACTTGTAGTTGCATCTCAGACACGTGGCTTGTTAGTATATCTGTGTACGAAGGGCCTAACAATTCCTACCTACTTGTGTTGTCTTCACAGACAAACATTCCTAGTTACGAATAACCCGACAAAACCTGCATACTTTATAAAACGGAAAATTTTGATCCTGCAATGATGGAGGACTTAGCTAGCAGAGGATTGAACCCACCTGGGTTTCCACCCGACGCATTTTTCCACTTAGTTACTAAGCAGGCTTCCATACTCTTGGATGTACGTACTCTTGTAGGTACTACTCGTTTTGGCTGAACTGAATCTACGTAGAAACATGTATAAGTTTTAAATGTATTGCCAACGTTAGAAATAGAAAAAAACTTGTATCCACCGTTTGGTGATCTTAAGAAAAAAAGAACCACTTGGAGTGACCTATGGCACAGTTATCCAAATAATGGATCCAGGGAGACGGTACCCATACCCACTTCCCAAATTGATATAAACTATAAATCAGTTTTTAATTTATTGTTAAGTGATATCGTTGTGTCCCGTCTTCCCGGAACTAGTAGAACTATAAGGTTCTCATTTCGAAGCGGACGAGAGAAAGAAAAGAGTTACGTTTGAAAGCTTCAGCTTTTACCAGGAGTACAATATTGGCAGCTCTATCTTTGAACAATTTACAACCAGCTCTGTACCAACCTTTTATTATTAAAGTACATTTATTTTTATTTCTACATCTTATTTTTCCAAGTTGATTAACTGTTATATTATTTAAGTAATATTTTTTAAGTTTGTAATTGTCTTTCTTATTTTGTGGTTAGTTATATTATGTTATTTTAATTTATCATCTAGGTTTATAAAAATCATAAACTATTTGTTAATTATTATGTACCCCAATTAATAAAATTGTACACTTTATAAACCATAATGACGCAACTCCCCATTCAAACATGAGAAATAATTTCTCTATTGAGCTGGGCAGTTTCGTTAAAAAATTTTGTTTTTTTCGCAATCAGCCTCGAAATATCTACATTTGTAAATTATTTTAATGTGTTTACATATTTAATAAAAAAAAAATAATAAAATAAAATAAAAAAAACTAACATCGATATTATTTCGGTTCACTGCCCATATTTAAAAGGAGCATCATTTCAATAATATAAATTGTCCAATGCGCATATATACACACACACCTAGACACCACACACGTCTCCTGGAAATTATTAAATCATACACATTTCACATGTAAAACATTATAAGAAAACGTATCATAGCTACCCCAATGAAGTATTTAATATCTGTAAATCGTTTCATCGCGTAAACTAACATATTGTTTTGTGTCTATGGTATAAAATAAATAAAAACAATGTGTTTTTGTTATATGACTTCACGACGACTTCTGAATAACTCGTTACAATGTAAAACAACTTTTTCAATATCATTAAACCTTCACTTTACATTGCAGGGTTTGAACCTACTACCGTTATATCAAGAGGGTTTCTAATCTGTTGAAGGTTGTAATATATTCGATAAATAAATGTGATGAAGGTTTTTTAACATCACATCATAAAAATCATTTGTTAAAAGACAATGTTTAATTTTATTATTCGATTTATGATATCGTCCATGCAGAGCGATAAGTAAAAACAAAATTAATCCTACATATTATTAGAAGCAATGAAAAAATAGTGGAAACCTTTGAATTGTTGATTAATTTAATGGGATGATGACTGTAGGAGAGTCATCTAATTTAAGGCTAACAAAGCTCCACCGATAATGGCAAACAGCCCGCTGGCCCGACAACCTCCCACCAAAGCTCGCTGAGGAGTATTTGCATATTTTCCTGCCCAATGATTACGGAGAGGCGCTCCGGAGAGCCTAATAAATCAGTATTATGATTGCCAAATGGCTTAAACACAAACATCTCATTTGGTGAAACACAATACTGAATATGAAGGGGGGTTACGACTTGCGAGCTGCGAATTCTAACGAACTTTAACCCACCGCTGGAAATTTTAATATTTTTTTCGACCTGAATTTAAATAGCTTTTTTTATTAATTTTTTTTGTTCTATTAGTGTGTAGCACCATCTGCATTGTTAATGGTATTATGTGGCTTGTAGTGGCGTTTTGCGACTTGTTCAGTTTTTTTCAGGATTTTCATGGGTATCTACAAAGATACCCATGAAAATTCTGAAAAAAATTGAACATTTCATTTCCTATACAAATCATTTTCTATACAAATCGGAAATGATTATTACCTCGAATGATCTCTTTATATAGAAAACACCGGTAATTACGCTCTTGATAAGATTATTGTTAATTAAGAGTATTTATGAATATAAGCAAACACCATTTTTAGGTAAAAAAAAACCCTTTTGCGATCTTTTTTGGAAATCAAGACATACTGAAAAAAGCCGATGGCCGAACGTACCGACCTATAAAATAGCTTTATTTAAAATTAATTAGTTAATGAAGTAGTTCTATCAACTTTAACAGTAAAATTGATTAACCATAAATAAGTAGTCATTCAAAAAGACAACTCGTGTATATATTTATTCGGGTGCAATTAGAATATGCATTTAAAATTTACAAGGTTATTTATTCACTCTTTTATATCTATTTTGTGAAACTTCATTTAAATTGACATATAAATATAAAAGTTATTTCAATCGATAGTTTTTGATTGAAAGTTTAATTATTTTTATTTTATGTTTTTATTTACCTATAAGATTTAAATTTTACAAAAATAAATTTGAAATTTTTATTACTTGTATTATCTTATCGTAGTATTATAGATTTGGTAGAAAGAACAATCTTCTTTCATTTAATAATTTGAAAAGAGATGAGCCGTACAATCGTCCTACCCCTACGTGCGCATTGCGCAGTGAACTTAGTTTACCCCTAAAATCCTACATACATTTCCCCGCGTACAAATAAGTACGCCCGGCGCTACATTATTTTTTGTTCTATGCAATTTAATTATAACGGAGAGCGGCTCGGGACGGCGCGCTTCACCCTTTTATAACATCACCCCAACACGAAAAAAACCCTCTCCCTGGCGGAGCAGAGGCGAAAAGAAGAGCGTATGCAAATTCAGGATAAAATATAGCCCGTAAATGCCACCGTCTCTAAAAGAATATTAGAGACGTTTTTCAGTGGGTAGCGAGCCAACCGGGTTTACTTTGTATCTTTTTAAAAACAAGTACTCACTGCGTGTTCCGTCATTATGTGATACTTGGAACAATTAACTACTTTAACTTAAATAACTCTAACTCTTTTCATTTTTATTTAAAGTATTATCCCGTTAAACTACAATAGGCAGTTTTTCAAAAGGATGTACATGTACATGTTCAATTACAATGTATAATATTATTCCTAATTACATCTAATTTGATTATCATAAATCAAATCAATTCAGTGCATTCTTTCAATTGTTGTGTGCATTTTGTAGATAGATTGTAAAAATGTATTCAAAACATTGTCTGAGAAAAATGTGTTTTAAAATGTTAAAAACTACACTTACAATAGCAGCACAAACATAATCTAAATATAAATAATATAAATACAGCAAAACAATATTCTATTCTAAATTCCGAACTGTAAAATTTATTTTATGTAACAAGATATATTGTGGTCTTTTTTTCCAGTCCAATTGCATGGAAAAAAGTTACTGATATGACTTACTGTTAATTTTTTTTTAAATTTGGTCGAATTATTCGTTTTCCTGTTAAAAATGGGACCGCATAGCGAATGAATTGAATTTATTTTAATTTAGTTCTTAACAAAGTATCAGTCAAAAGAGAATGTTTTATGAGGACACTGGAACACGTTTTCACACAAATTCTTGACATACTGATGTTGATATTAGGAAAAGAACACGTGTTCTTGATATATTCTGAATGACCAATATTTTATCAGGAAGTTGGCATGCTATTACATTTAAAAAAAAAACATTTTTCTCCACGTGTTAGGTACCTATTTTATTCTGTGCTTATTTAAAGACCAATTTGATCAATTATGTTTTAATTACGTATGTTTTTACGGGTTGATTTTCTTGAAAATAAATAAAATATCCATTCCAACAATTTATTTGATATCCGATTTGAAACTAAGTGAAATTAATTATTTTTCATCCGAATACAAGTCGAACACCATCGAACGCTTAAATTTCATCGAATTGCTTAAAAATGTTAACACAGGACAACAAAAAAAAACGTTTAATCTCGGATCCGACTGTAGAAAGAGACGCCTCGCTTTTGTGTTCGCTAAGGAAGATAAATTAAAAAATATAATTACAATGCGTATCCCATAATTCTCGCGAGAGGGCCCGGAGGGTCTGAGTGGGCCTGGGGGGGCCCGTGGGGTAAGACGGCCGGGTGGGGCTGGTGTGGCTGGTGGGGCTCGGTGGGGTGGCGCTGGGTGGGGTGGGTGGAGCAGGGTGGGGTGGTTGGGGTGGCGTTTACCCCACGGATGCGGCGCTCCCAGGAATCGAAGGGGCCTAAAAGCTATGCTCCAAATTAAAAATTACTAACTGGTAAAAGTATCGGGTTCTGCCGCGCGCTCGCGTGACTAATGTAAGGATTTATATTTGATTACCTTCATATTATGTGTGCTAACTGTTATGAAAAAAGGTGCTTATCTAAATCAGCAGGTAGGTACTACAACCTCAGAAAGATGTATTGTATACGCAGGTAGAGATACCTATTAATTAATTTAATTTCAACACCTTTTCGAAAGTATCAATTTTTTAGTTCCCAAGAAATCATTATCTAACAAATTCTTAAAAATCATTTATTTCTAGCAGTTGTAGAAACAATGAGCACCAGAAATACGCGGATATAGGTATGATTATTTTAAGAAAAGACTTTAACATTGAAGGCTTTGAAAACAGAAAAAATTCATGTTGAAATAAGTTGAAAAGATGTATTTGACCTTCAAAACGACAACAAGACAACGAGAATGCATCTACGAAGCTCTTCGTATACCTATGCGTTTAGTTGGGCGTAGTACGCATGCGCCACTATCACCATTATATGTTCATTCAAACATTCCTTACGTCACGCGAGCCCCACACATGTGATACCATACTAGAGGCGGATACGTAACCCCAAGTATGTTTGCGTATGCTCACACGTTTACGTCGTAGCAACAAGTGTTCGCCGTAGCACGCGGTCTAGAAAGCCGAAAATACTGGAACTAAGGTCTACGCCGTAGAGCCATTATTCCAAGGATTTCTAAGAATCACTTGTGAGGCTTCTTTGTCGATTGTCTTATGAAATTCGCGTTATTTCGGTGGCTTATATTTGTTCAGAAAACAATATTATTATGTGCTTGTATTTTGAAATAATAACATTATTTTACGATGTAAATAGCAGTCTATAAGATATTGAAATCATTTTCTCATCAATTGAGCGAAGCCAAAATAATTTTAGTTATATTTATGTACGAATAATATTTAATTGTATTATGCCAGCCTAAAAACTCCCATATTTTATGTTTACCGAATCTGATTAAGCAATAAATTTGGCAAAAGTCAACATCTCATTACAAATGCAACACTAAATCTTGATTGCGTGCTTAATAAAACAAAATAGCGGGGAAATGAATACGATCTACAGATAAACAAAAAAAAACAACGGTCGCCATGTTTGTCTTCCTCTCACGATTTGTGGAGGAAGGCTAAGAGCGTCTAATGAATATTAAAAACAAAAAAAAAAACAATCCAATTCTTTCCTAGTTATCAAAATAAAGAAGCCACCCCATGCGGCCCGGTAGAATGGGTGGAGGGGAGGGGGTTAGGGGTGAAATGAGCCCCCTTTAAACTCGTATAAAAAGCAGAACATAAAAATGCATGAGGAAAGCTCGCGAATACAACACGGTAGAGAAAGGGTGAAAGTAAAAATCTCCTTCGGAAGGAAGTTGAGGTAGGAGGGACCGAGAAGAAAGCGGTCCGTATGAAATTCACGGTAAATATTTTTATCTACGATATGAATACGCGCGAGTGAAAGGGATGCCAGACAAATGCCAGGGGGAGGGGGGAGGCTTTGTAAAAACTCTTAAGTTTTGGCTCTCTGAGGCTTTTCTTCGTTTTCATAATTTTCTTTTGTTATAATTATTCATCTGATGTTTTTACCGCAAAACGCCGACGAGAAAGGGCCCGTTGATTTTTACGGATAATTTGTTGAATGATTTGCAATTTTGTTTTTCACCGCCGAGTGGAGGCCTTAGTTCAGATCGATTGGTCTACCTACTTTAGAACTTTAAACTTTTTCACAGCCCACAAATCAAATTTAGGCGACCTGATATTCATCTCTTTAAAAGTATATTTTAAATCAATGTCCTATCCGAAGATTAAATAATGAGCGAAACACTGTACATACTATTAGAAGAACGAAAGAGTATACATACTATTAGAAGAACGAAATACTATAAATACTGTTAGAAGAACATATAACACTTTATCAATTTGAGAGGAACGGCTGCACGTCTTCTAAATTTAATTAAATTTTAGTATTTGAGGCCAAAATGCCCAACCAAACTGATTTATTTATTTTTAATCGTAAGAGCAAACATCTAGTACGCAACTGTTTTACACTGTTTATCATACAAATACGAAGAAATATTAAATGAATAGAAAAATTTAAAAAAAATGATGGACGTAAATTTAAATAACAAATAGTAAATGAACACTAATTAAGAATATATATATATAAAAATTTCTACCCAAAAGTGTTTTCATTATTTATATATTAATTTAAACGCCCTGGTGGGCTTTTACGTGAAACATATTTTACATGATTTACTGCATAATACAGAGATAACAGAAGGTTTTTGTTTTTAATACAACGACAAAAATTAACAACCACAAAATAAATAACTAAAAACCTACAAAAAACATAACACATGGTACATACAATTTTCCATTTAAATGCACATATTATAAGAAAAAGGAAAAAAATAAAACAAACCATTTTTAAAAGTGGCGATGGCATAAAAATAATAAAAATTTAATAGGTTATATACAAGTAATTTACAGTAAGAAGTAAATGAAAAAAATGTAATCGCTCCAATACTCCAAAAAAATAAAAAATGCTACATAAAAACATCATTCAGGTCTTAATAATAATAAACTTAAATTAAATATGTCGATATGTGACGTGAATTTAGTTCCAAGTGTATGAAGGCGATATATAGGTATTATGATTGTAGGTAGTGCAACAAATTATATGTATCAGGCAGCAAATACTCGTATTCAGCTTTACTGGGTGGATTTTCTACGTGAACGCAACTATTTTCAACTCGCGCACCTGCAAAAAAAACAATAGAGCTTTATTGTTTCCTTTTATTATTTTATTAATCCTGTTTTGACTCGAGGGCTTAGCATTTCTTCTGTCTGTAAATTTTTTTGTGTATTCCGAATCCAGTTATTCGTACCAGAGTTCGCAAGAACGTTACGAGATGTCAAATAGGAATAATGAACACTACTCAAGGTCTATTGTTTACAGTACTAACCAATTTAAACTAGTAATACCCAATGCGGCTATAAAACTGCTAACACAAATATTTATAAGGAAAGCTCTATAAAGCAGCTAATCAGATTTTGTATGGTTGTGTGTTGTAATTGATATCTTAATTTGATTTAATTAAAATCCTCGTTAACTTATACGAGTTTTTTCACTGAATTTTAACAGTTATTAATCAATTTTAAAAGTTAATATTCGCGTTCTGTGAAAGTCCCATTTAATTTCTGTTATTATTTCAGTTCTATTCAGCAAATGACAGACAATGATATAATGATAGAACTTGAATAAGACTTTTACAGAACGTGAAAATAACATTCGAAAATTGATGAATTGTTCAAATTTTGTGAAACCACCCGTCCTTAATCTATAAATTCCTAAAATATCTTTGTTACAAGTCATTTGTAAGATTTAATAATTATGCAGAGGCAGTTTCATACTTTAAAATTGATTAACTGAGATTAAGGAGGCATCATAAGGATGCACTATTCCTGTATAAAGTAGTTAACAATAATATTCAATGCCCAGAGTTGCTAAACAAGATTCCATTCAATGTACCTGCGCATTCAACACGCTCTTGTGTCCTGTTCATGGTTGATAAAAGCAAAACGAACTCTAATCAGAATTCTTGCCTAAACAGACTATGCAATAATTACAATAGCGTATTATCCAAGGTTGATATTTTCAGTTCCAAACTTACCAAATACAAGAGGTCCATAAAAGAATATTTCTCTGATGGTTTGTGAATAATTTTTATGTCTCTATTGTTTATATCTCTATTATGATTTGATTTATACCTACAACCTCTCTCCATGGCCATAATTGTATTGTTTTGTAAATTTTTTGGTTTTATATAGTCTTTTGTTTTGTATAAATTTTTTAATTCATATTCTTTTCCCACAAATTTAAATAAATTATTCCATATTATGGTGTCTCAGTTAAAGTCACAAAGAGGAAATCCATAATTGGTTTTATTTTACTATATAATACTTATGTACAAACTGATAAAATGTAAACTGTCGATTTCCCGAAAATTATTTAAAAAAATAAGTAAAATAAACAAAAATTATAAACTCAAGGCAATATTCAATATATCATCCATTTAATATCACATTATAAAAAATACCTCTGTTTCTAGACGTCAAATTACAAATAATGTAAACACGGGCCATCATGTCATGGGCCATCTTTGGGTAATTATTTAAAAAAAAATCGTATAAATATACGATAATTCATTCCTCTTCGGTGTTTTTTAATTCTTGTTTTGATTGCTCCTGGCTATATTTGCTTTTCGATACTCCCAATTAGCTACACGGGGTAATTTCTTATATCATCCCCAACCCTCCCCGACTGAAATAAGGGAAGGTTTATTCATCCCCCTCACGGTTTTTATATCATTTGCGCCTTGGATTATTCAAGGTGTAACTTTTGTATTGTGTTAGAACAAAACGTTCTTTGTTACCAACTGAATAAATTGTACGGTAACCTTAAACAGTAAAGGATTTTTTAAATATATTTATATACGTCTTAAGAAATTAGGCACGTGATAATATATGTATATAACATAACTATTTTCAGGTATTTGATCTCTCCAAGCGTGTTCTACTACCTTATTTTTAATTCCACAGATTTGGGAGAAGCGCAACTTAACGTGTTAGTAAAGTCGTATTCGTAGTCGTATTTTCTTGTTGACACACAATCGAACCCACAACATTTTTCCTAATAGTCAAATGTGTAGACCAACCACTACGACTTGGAAACAATTTTTACTTTAAAAACGTTAAACCGTCGGCCCAACGTCAAATCCTTCATCCCTAAGAATGGCAGTCTGCAAAAGCGCCATAACATATCATGAACCCATAATTTTATCAAATATTTTGCCGTCAATTTTTAGATTAAAAAACTGTCCTTTGTAAAAGGGTGTAACATGGTAAATTTGAAATGCGCAGCAAACTATAAGCCTTCAACACCAATTTACAAATCAGAATTAAATAAAAGTCATTTTCTATTTAGGACTTCGATAATTATTTGTGATATGGAATAAGATTGGTGCCATGATCACTTTAGTCCTTGAACACGAGAAAAGGCCGATCACTTTCGATTGTGAAGTCGCCTTAAGAAGGTGGAAGACGAATTTAAAAATTTAAAACGCGTAATCCCCACCGCGAGCGAGTGGGAAGGGTAAACAATTATTCACTCGTTAGAGGGGGACGCACGATGATGGGCGGTGTTTTTACGGAGCGATGTACTCGCACGTAAAAAAATGAACGGAGGCAATTTTTTGAAACGACTTCCATTAGTGCGACGGGCGGCATTGTTTAGCGGGCCCGGCCAAATTAATTTAGCGTCTTCTCGCCGCGTTTAGGGTTGCCATTCGCCAGCCTTCTACTGCTTACTGCACTATGCCAACTTGGCCTAAACCTTCGCTTTAAGGAGATGCACCACGTCGTGTAACATTTGGAATCGGGACGTTAACAATAAGCCCTCCTTATGTGCATTCACATTGCGTGTGTCTTTTTTTATTTTGCGAAGTTTAGGCACTTATATTTAAATTGTTAACATTTATTTTATTAAGAACTAAATTTTTCATATTATACAATAAACTCGAAAAGAGATTCGTTAAGATTTTAACCACTATAGCAGTTTTTAAAAGCCTAGTATTTTATTTTTTTCTGGGATTATGAAAAGACTTTTTCTCGATTATTTCAAAGGCCAAGATATTATATTCTCCTGGCAGTATTTAATTAAATCGTCTAAAATATATCTGAGCCATTAAAATTTTCAAACTAAAAATTTATTTTTTAGTGGGCTGGCAAAATATATTCTGCGTCTTCTCGCCGCGTTTAGGTTTGCCATGCGAAAAGAGGTATACTTCTACTGCACTGTGACTTCTTTGCCCACCTTCCCTTTAACGTGCACGGTGAGACATTTTAGGTTATTTATATACATTTTTATGTTTAGCAGTTTTCAGACGAGGTCTTCTCCTAGTGCACCCTATCAGCCTGGCATACCTTCGCATTACGGTGCACCACAAGGATTGGTCCCGGAAGCGCCGAGGAACCAATTTTGTAAACTTGCCTATCACAACACACAATATCCTTAGGCACATTAAAAAGCAAGCTTATTTTAAAGATATAATTATCATTTAAATGAAACAAATGTAAATATTAATTAACTTTTTTTTTCTTTATGCTTAGGTTGGCCAGGTGGGACGTAGGTCATAAGTTATGATATTCTTGAAGCTTTTCAGAAACGCAATAAGGCAACCAGTGGCGTACATATAGCATGTTTCTATTTGGAAGATTTAGCGATTAATGCAATAACTGTTGGATATTTGTATTAAATTTTACAATTATTATAATCTAAGTATTTTTATGCAATAAGTCGATAATAGTATTGTGACTAGACATGTTTTCGTAGATATCGGCATTTTTAATAATTGTCACATATGTATAGTGTTTTATAAATTACTTACAAATATTTCATAAGTTTAAAACGGCCCATTTACTTTTAAGAAATGTTGAAAATTCAACCATTAACTACCCGATCTCATAACTAATTAACTTACCGTTGCTTGTCCATTTTGTTGATCAATTATACATTATTTAGTCATTCGTTATCTTCCAAAGAAAATACACTAACAAAATAATTTTTAAATTTGATCCTTTTTCGTACGTAGAGGTAGGCATGTAATTTTATTCAAAAATAAAATCAAGAGATTTAAAAAAAAATCGCAGAAATTCTTAGAATAAGTACTGGATCATAATCTCATTTGGATGATTAATTTTCTGAGGGGGGTAAAATCTTTTAACGAATGTTGGCAACCATGCCTCCAAGTCTTTACCTCTCCATCTACATACCATGGTCCGTACGCCCGGGGCGGGGGAGGTTTGGAGGTTGGGGGGTGGGAAGTTGGACTAATAGGGGTTGGGGAAGGGGGCTGGGTAGGTGGGGTGGCGGAGGAAGCCTGGACCCGACAGCCGCACAACTCAAGGAGGAGATTGCGATCGGACTATTTAAAAATATTCAAATAATGGAACGGCTTATTCGAAATTTAAATTGAGGAAAGCGCCCGCGTCTCAGGTCGAAATTCGCGATAGGAATTTAAAACTGAGGCTAATGAGAATTATTTTTTTACCTGAATGGTAATGATCGAAGTATATTTCATTCGAATTTTATGGTCGGACATTTTTCTGAAAATTAAGTACCTACCACTACATTACTCTCTTTTAATCGACGTTCAATTCTCTTTCACAATTCAATTGATTAAGACAACATTTTTAATTCGATAATTTCTTACGTAAATTCACGCAAACATACAAAAGTGTTAACAAACATTCCACCACTCAAAATGACAAAAAATATATTATTTAATTAATATTTTGTGAATGCATCCCTACCTTTGAGTATAAATGGACAATCTTTTTATGGAACAGCGCGGATACACACTTTTCATCGTCGTTGTTTTCTTAGATATCTGAGAATAAGATAAATTAGTAAAAATCTAAAATATCTTACCTGGATCTATCAATTTTTTATGATTTTTATCAAAATTGTAAGGGTATGTAATTTTTATTATTCGGGTATAAATGAAAAACTAATTGTACGATAAAATTTTTATTTAATCGACTGATCGGTTCCGAGTCCCACCTAGCCGTAGTGTGTTTAATTCCTCGGCTGGCTACTTGCTACTTGTGACCTCCATCGCAACATTTTGCGCTTAGTGATAGTGTTTTTGTGATAGTGTAGAATAGATTTTCAAATATTGTTAGGTTATTCGTAGCCCGGGAATGTTTGTTTTTTTTTAAAGTAAAATGTAAGGTATTTAATGTCTTAGTAGGTACTTATTTATTTTAATTTACTAGATTAGTTCATTCATCTAAATCTTCCACGGGATGTAGGGGAGAAAAGAGAACTTTCCAGATCCAGTTGTTCCAATTTGACATTTTCGCTGATTCCTTAATTTCACATTTGAGGAAGTTGGGAAAAATGAGGATTTTTTCTACTTACAAATATTGGTGTTTTTATACTAGCTGTACCCCTGTGTCAGTTTCTGTCTGTCTGTCTATGCAGATAGAAAAATTGTTTTTACGTCCAACAAAGGGCATTGTTTTTTCAAGAAAAGCACGTTTGTCCAACAGATTACGCTGTTTATTAAAAAAAAAACTGTTTTTTACTTGTCACAGGTAACGTCTATATAATATAGAAACACGCGCGTATTCGAATGTAACGTTGTGTCAAAATTTCAAAGCAATCCGTGAAGAACAAGCGAACATTTTTATTTATATAGATGTGTAGACATTGGTTTCCTATTATAACATTGTAAAAACACAAAGACAGTTAATTTAAAATCAACAGTCCGTTATTCAACTAAAAGCAAATTTTCTATAAATAAGCACCTTTCCCTTACTTCGTAATTTTTTAAATATCATCGAATTTTAATTTTTTTCTGTTCGAATCGTTCAACAAAATCGATCAGTAAAATTAACCATAGACTAAGTTTTCAGACAATAATAGTTTGTTTTATGTGGGTGGGTATCGCTCAAGAATCCCAACTGCTCATATAGAGCTATAATTAGGGGTGCTACTGGGTACTAATATCTCGTCGAAACTTGTTCCACTATTAGAACGTAATAAGCGGTGCGCGTAGACAGGATTTGGTAGTTTTAGATAAAGCGTTGGGAGAGTTGGAGGTCAGTTGGAGGTCGAAAAGTGGATCCAATTTTTTCGCATCATATCTCATCTAAATATAATACATCAATGACTGCTCCCAACCATCTGGAACCAGTGATACTAAGGTTTAGGTATGTTTAAGGCTGAAGGTTGTGGGTAGGGTGGTGTAATGTGGGGAAGTACCTTGCTATTCAGAGAAGCATCGATCCTTTTCTGGATGGTAGTCTTTCATCAGGGCAATATTGAAATATACTACGAGAACGTGCTGCAAATACACATCTATTATCGTTAATCAATAATCTATGAAATAATTATTAAAGTCAAATTTACATAGGCATGTCGGGATTCGAACCCGCGCACTCCGGATTCGTATGCGAGGATCGTAAACAATTAAGCACGGAGGCCGTCAATATGTAGTCAATAACTATCTAAATTAAAACAATTATTTGTTTTTAAAAAAACCTTACTGAATTTTCTGTGCTTAGCGACACAAATTGCATTAAATTATATGTTACAAAAAAAAACAATTTTTACATCAATCGTGTTTTTTTTAATAACTTTTTTACGTCCAATAAAGCAAATCATGTTGAAAAGCAGAACTAATGATGGCCAGAAGTAACCACAACCCCGGAACTGATTCCTGTAAAATATCACTGAAACAAATAATAAGGGTTAAGCATTTAAATAGTTGAATAATTCAGCGTTTCCATAATGCAAGGGGTGGACTATACGAGTATACAGCCTTCATGAGTCACGAGAAACCATCGCATCAACTTCAAATTAACGAGGTTGGAGTGCTACCGTGGAGGTAGCACATTCTGTACAGTTATGCATTTTGACCGGTTGGTTGCCTAGTGGAAAAATATCCCAGGACTCGTAGGTTCATCTCCTGAGCTAGCTAAGTTCTCCGTCATTGTACAAGCAACAATTTACGCTTATAATTATGGTTTTAGGACTTTTATAATATTATCAGGTCATTAGTTACTAAATAATGTTTTCTCCTTTGTTTTATTTATATTACAAAGAAATAAATAACAACTACACAGAATGCGCACACTGTGTAAAACAAGCGAAATGTGGTATTATTTGAGATTTTTAACGTCAAAAGTATTTTTGTAATTTATTTTTGGGGTTATTATGCTGTTTTGCGCCACTTCCTTATTTAGCCTTATGTATCGGACAACGTGACGGTGTCTGTAAGTAAGTATGTAATGTAAATTTGCAGTGAAAGTTGAGGTACATAATATATGTTTGTATGTAACATTGTGGTAAGAAGTGAAACTTACAAGTTTCACTTCTTACCACGAGATCAAGTTTTTTTTGTTGATATATTTAAATCATAATTTAAATTCTTGAGTAAGGTGATAAATAGCTCGGAAGAAAGAAGCTCACTAGTCAGTCGGGTGGTGCAATTCAAGTTCAATTTTCAAGCTTACTCCCTTTTATAATATACTATTTTTTTCCGTTTGACTGCCGCACAAAAGTCCCAACTGTCCCAACACTATGGCTTCCCTTATTGGGGAGTTTTGTGGGGCTACAGGTAGTGGGGAAGAGAAGGAAATGGAGAGGAAGTTAGGAAAAACCTGGCTTTTCAGATCTGGTTACTTAACACGGCTAAATTCAATTTAAGCAACATTTCTATTCTGAATGGTAGTTTTTCACAAGGGCGATACTAGGAGTATCTTTCCCTCTGGGACTTACCGCAAATATACTATCTATAAAATATATTAATTAAAGATTTGCTGCAACTTTGTAACATGGTTGGGTTTGACGTTGAATTCGAAGATTATTTTATTTTGTTTTATTTTATTACGAGTAACAACGGTTTATTTTATTATGGTAAAATATGTCCATTTTTACTAACCCTTAACGGCTAGCTAATTACTAATTAGATTCTAATACTAACGGTTAAACGTTTAGTGTAGTGAAACCGGCCTTCAGTCGAACGTCGTAGTAATAAGTCAAGTTTTTCACTGTTCCGACCTTAGACGCCGCGTTATATTTACACCGCGTTTATAAGTAGAAAATCATGAATTCTAAATATGTTAATAATTAAAACATCATTACTTATAAACAATAAACGATTTTTTTGTAAGGCATGTAAAATAATTTATTTAATAACTATTTTTTTAAATAATTGTAAAAACTTACCAATGTAAATATGGTTGGGGAAAGGAATATTTTAGAATAACGTAAAAATTTACGTTTCACTTCTGATGTTAGTGTAACATAGAAGAAACATAACAATATATTATCCGCACTTTCCATCGTCCGAGCTACGCGTTATTCTGATGTAATATATTCCACTATTGGCCACGGTGAAACATGTGTTTGTTTAATAATAAAAAAGAAATACTTTTCACAGTTAAAAGTTCACAAAGTAGTTAGCAGTAAAAAAGCGCCTGGGGTAGTTTATTAGAACAAATCACCTGCGCGCGCACTACCACCCGCGGCACGATTAATCGATCACTGCGCCGAACAGCTGATTTTTTATTTCATTTTAAAGTCTCTCCGTACCCATACAATTTTTTTCTTAAATTATCCAACCCTTACGCACGCATACCGGCCGGGCACAATGCCGGTGCATACAGCCGGGTCTGAAGTCGCGCACCGTTATTTTTAATTATTTATTCACGTAATTCACATTAAGAGAGAAGTTTCTCACAAATTGATGATGTGTTCCTAATTTAAAAAATTCCTTATCAATTTAATAGAGCTGTTTTTTTTTTAAATTATAAATTATTAAGGGTATTTAATATGATGCCAGTGCATATAAAAAGCGAATTAATTTGAACTACTGAAATAAAAAAAATGCTGAAATAATGGCTAATAGATCGATATTTTTCCACTTTGAATTTGTCTCTAAGCACCTATACATTAGTATCCATTGGTTTTATGCATATAATCTTATGTATAAATATGCATATGAGTGTGTTTTACTATGTTGTGTGTCTTTGAGTGAGTGCATGTCTATGAGTATTTGTATGTGCTAAATCGGTCTGTATGTAAAACTCTTTATATAGTAGTTACTACTTGTAATGTACATGTATTCTTCATTCTCTATTTTCTATATTATGGTTTCTCGTAACATTTGTATATTAGTGTTATAATTGTTATTGTGAAATTGACCTGAGGATAAACTGATTTAGTAGTTTAGCGGGTGTTTATAATGAAATTGACCTGAGGATAAACTGCTTTAGTAGTTTAGCGGGTGTTTATAATGAAATTAACCCGAGGATAAACTACTTTAGTAGTTTAGCGGGTGTTTATAATGAAATTGACCTGAGGATAAACTGCTTTAGTAGTTTAGCGGGTGTTTATAATGAAATTAACCCGAGGATAAACTACTTTAGTAGTTTAGCGGGTGTTTATAATGAAATTGACCTGAGGATAAACTGCTTTAGTAGTTTAGCGGGTGTTTATAATGAAATTAACCCGAGGATAAACTACTTTAGTAGTTTAGCGGGTGTTTATAATGAAATTGACCTGAGGATAAACTGCTTTAGTAGTTTAGCGGGTGTTTATAATGACGAATAAAAAATAAAATAAAAACAATGTATTTATGAACATAAAACAATAAGACATTATATTACGTACACATATAACACAGATAATGTGTTATGATTTATACGCATTAATTAATATCCCATGAATAGTTGACTTAAAACTAACTGTTTGCGTTTCTACCTATAAATCAGCAAAAAAACTGTATTATATTCACGTATGCAATGTAGTGACGCAATGAAACAATCGTATATAAATCACAATGAAATATTACGGTAGTGCTTTTAAATTTTTTCAATACTTTTCTTCTATTGCCTTCCACTGAAGTTTGGCTATCGCTAGTACATTATTTACTGTCAAGGGTATTTAAAAATAGGTTTTACACGTTTCTTCTACGTTAATGCTTAATTTTTCCAGTTTTTCACAGATATATAAATAAAAATAAAACATGGTAATATGAAACTATTGGTATTCTAAAACATATGTTGGAAATATCAGGAAAAATGACATTAGTTTCGAAAAACACAATAGTGGACAGACTAGCATGAGAATGAAACTATACGCAAATATGATAACTTGGAAGACAAACGTCTCACTGAAACAATAAAAAGGGCTTTTCACCTAAGCAATAGATATTTCATATATACCTTAAAAATGTTGACTTTTTAAATTTTGTAACCTAGTTTACGATTTAGTAGAAGATTGGGGTTATTTCGAACTCCCTTTAAGAAGAAGCTACAAGCCAAAAATGTGTGTATTTTTGGTATACCTAGTATCGTAGGTAATAGGCATTAAAATCGCTTGACAAACGGAGTCTAGAAACGTTCGATTTCAAGCAAAAAACTGGTTTTTATTTATTTTGTAAATAATTTTATAAAAGCAAAAAAGTTAATCAAGTGAAACTGTGACAAATAATCTTAGCTATAATACTGTATTTTTTTAAAGTTGTTTCCTTTATGTGTTCATACATTTCTATAGAAATATATATTTTTTAGTAGTTTGCATTTATATTTTTTATTGAGTAAATTATTTTTCTTATTTGTATTCTAGGCAAGCGAAGCGATAGGAAAACCCTCAATTTATCTAAAGCATATTTTTTGGTATTCGTAATGTACACCAATTCGTTAATCAAAATAGTGATTTGGCATTAAGCTTCTCCTTAACCGCGGCTGATGCACAAATGTGTTTGGAAAGTCAAGCCCATTGCGCGGCTGCAAAATACGAATGTGATTGACACCTAGGTCAATTAATCATAGAGTAACGTAAAAATATATCATGATAAATTAAAAACGTCAAAATTGATTCCCGTAGATTAATTTAGTAGGCTGGATTTCGGGCATGATTTTATGAGCTCTGTACGGGGTCTTACTGCTGGTCCGACTGTGTGATCTCTCAACTACCAACGTGGTTTAATTTGATAATAATTTACATTGATGTACTATCATTCACTGAAAGAAAATGCATCACAATGATACTATTAAAATGTATTCTACGTATCAAACACTGCATCGCTCAACACAATAAATAAAACTGGCTGCAATTAGCGCCTTGCTGTATATGGCGATGCGGCCGGCGGAGTTGCCATAGTGACTACTCATCCTTGAGGGGACGGGGTAAAAAAAAAACAGTCGAGGGTGGAAAAAATGCCGGGGGTGACTCAATAAGTACATAAATACTTTACCCCGCGGAACGGCGATCGATATTAACTCTTTTTCGGCGCGCGGGGTGAGCGCCCGGTAATTATTACTACGACTCTCTTTCCGGAATTAGACGGAGACGCGACGCGACGCGCTGCAATGCGACGCAACGCCGCACGTCGCACGTTGCGCGTCGCACGTCGTACGTCGCACGCATGGGGTTAAGAAGCTTTCTTTCTTTTCGTTTTCTAGTAAAATGTTTTCTTCAGACTCTATAAACGCTTTCTGAGTATTAAATCGTCACAACATCTTTTTTATGATTTGTTGTTTTTGGGTAATTGATTCAAAACATTGTCTACTTGTTTTTACACCGCACCAGAATCCCAACTGTACGGATCCGGTGAGATTACGGTATCTCCAAATGTGGACAATATTGGGAAGCTAAGGGTAATGGGAGAAGAAAACGAGAGGGAAGAGGAACACGGAGAAAAAAAACGGGACTGCAGGCCTTTAAAGAATGAATTTACAGATTTCCTAATAAACTATCATTATGTTAGCATTGTCTCTTTATGGTGAGGAAAGGCTACTTTAATTTCTATTGTTTTATATCTTATAAATATCCTGTATTTATCTATGTAAAAAAATATTTTTTTCAAATATTAAATAAAAAAATAAAAAATAAAATAAAATAAAAAATGTAAATGTGAACACGTGTTCATAAAAATTCTAATATTTTCGCATTTCGTCATTATATAATGACAGAATAAACGCAGCTGCGTAAACACGTGTTCCGATGGGATTAGGAAATGGCCTGCTAACACCTATTTAACAGAATTTTAATAAAACAGCATTTTCTCCGTGATGGTTGGGAGGTACCTAACTATCTGGTCACCAAACATGACTAAAGCTATTTCAAGCTGTGTTTAGATTCTGAATGGTGGTCGCCTGGGCGATGATGACAGTATTCGATTAAAAATTTGAATTGTTTTAAAAATATAATATTTATAACAAAATAACGTTGTTTTTAATACCACTTAAATGTATACATTTATAATATATAGCCAACCGGTTTCGGTTCACCCTGAACCTTCATCAGAGTTTTATAAAACATTTTATTATTTTTTACTATTTATCAATCATACATCGACGGCCTCAAATAAGGTCTATCTATTTTGACTATTTCAGATTAATTTATGGAATCGAGGAAGTCTACCATATGACAGCGTAATGTGTAAATAAAACTAACGGAACAAACTCTTTGGCTTCTTACCAAAATGTATCTGTTAACCATCACTGTGAATTTGGGCTTCAGCATTTTCAGCAGTGTTTGCAATTCTTTTTATTTAAGGGTTATACGATTATACTGTTTAATTCGTAATTATTGAGTCGCCAATGTAGTGTTAAATCAATACCATTGAACAAATACGTATGTAAACACATAATTTGCAGTCGAAAATAGATATACAAGAGATTGGAACTAAATAATTGTTATTTTTTATAAATGACTCTTTTTACATTAACTCCGCACAGAAGGCAATGAGGAAAATAATATCCCTCATCTCTGTGTCATCCCTGGGAGTCTTATTGAGGAGAGGAAGATGTGAAAATGGGTCTTGAAACGCAGAAGCCAAATCGTTTCACAGCCAAGCTGTTGACCTCCAAAACGAGACGTAGAAACGACTGTTCTCATGTGACAAATGTCGACAGTTTGCAAATGTCGTGTGCGCATTTCGCGTGTTTACCGACGGTGCACCACTGACGAAGGGATCAAGGACGCTAGTTCCTCAGAGCATCTTCCATTGAAATACCGGGAGAACGAGCATAGCATTCCCACCTGACGCCTGTGCTCTAAAGATCGCAATCCATTTGTTAAGATGGGGGAATCTATCAAACGGACCACCTATTCCTGTCCTCACAGTGGTAAGTCTTACGTGCTTTTTTAATTTTGGTAGAATATTTTATATATTTCAGAGTTTGCCAGTAATGTTGGCCTCACTGGGTGGCTAACCTGTGCTGAGGCCTTCATTTTATAATATAAAAATGGTTCCATAATATGATAACTCCTCAAAATGACAATTCAACACACCTTTAAAAGGAGATGTAAAGTCATTAAAAGGTACATGCGTAAATATTTAACCTAGTTTTTGTTTCATCACTTTTCATAACTTTATAACACTTTTTATAGGTGTGTTGAATTGTCATTTTATGAGTTATCCGGTCACCGTAGAATAGATGGGCTTTGTACATTGAAGTGGGTTCCTGCAAAGTCCATTTAACTCCTCATTCAATAATTTAGGTTGTACCTACTTACTTCTGACAAATCCCAGAGTTTGAAAGTTATTTTAAAATAACATTCACTGATTTTCAAATTTTTATACCTTCAAAAATAAAGCAGTCATTTTTGTCAAAAACTTGTCGAATTGAAGAAATAAAAACGAAATAAAAAAGTTTCTGTTGTAGGCCTTAAAATATTTTACTTGACAAATTTCAACGAAATATGAAACTGTGGTAAGAACTTGTGGAACTTTAAGAAAACTTCTCTTTTAAATCTTAGTAATTTTATTTTTATAAGCTTCTGTAACTACAAAAGAAATATTCATGCACGCAAAAATCACAAGCATACTAATTATAGATATTTATTCGACTTCATACTTGTCTTGGAAACCCGTTGATAACGCAGGACCAAAAGACAATATTTTTCCAATAAGAACACTAAACAGCTACAAACAATCGCTTTGATATTTTTTTAATTCTAATTGGATTAAAGATTTTAATATAATTTTTTTTTAAAATTAACTATACTTATATATGTCAAATTTAATCATGTTCAAATGCGTAACTGAACTTATGGGCATTTACGATATGTCACATCATAACATGGCAATATATACCGTATTATTGCAATAACTCCAACACGGATTCACAATTCTATACTCCCATTCGCCGTATACAGAATTTGGGTAGTGATAATAAAGATGCTGTTGACGCATTCAACGCATCAATCACTAAATATAAATAGGTATTTATAGAATTTGTGTCAGCAAGCAGAACAACATATCTAATGAAACCAACTGCTTAGATCTGCTTTAATTTATTTATTGTACTATTTCTAATCTACTATATTTCCGTCTTGCATTGTACAGTATTTTTTTTATGATGTTATGTTCATTTAGATGTGATTTGATGTGATGTACAGCATTACCTACATTTTCTACATTTTCAGAGACTTTGAGAGTTATTTTTGCAGCTTTCTATTAAATTAACAAAAATGCCCACCTCCTAGGCTTGGTATGATCTAACTTAACAAGTTGAAATTATTGAAGTAGTTAAAAAACCGTTGTATATTATTGTGTTAATTGCATATTTCTGAACGTGTCATAGAATCTAAATATGCCAACATTAAATATGTAGAAAAAACAGGCAACATTATTTCCATGATCATTAAAATTTAAAAACACACATTAACCTTAAAACATTATCTGTGTTCAGCATCAAGTGCATTCTGCCACCAGAACAAGTGCGCGCGCACCATTCCTAAAACCCTTTTACCGTCTCAAGTGACTAACCCCTTTTTTCATCATGTCATATGACTCGCATATATTTTTAAAACATTTTCAAAACCCTTTTTTCATCCCGGGCACTGAGCGCTGCAGTCACCCTTCGAGACTGCCTAAAGTCTGGAGTCTGTGGCCCCGCAACCCTTTTTTTGCAAATCCCTTAGGGTAAGGGATGCGTGATTTGATATCATTCACGGGCGTGTGTCGGTGCATGGCAACCCTTTTGATGTTTTGAATTCCGAATGCATTTTTTATAACCCACGGAACTTGCCTTTTACGATCTAGCACGCAGTATAATAAAAACACTTGATGAAAGCGAAATTTCTCGGTATGAAAAATATGTATGGTGACTTTACGTTTACATGAAAAATCTAAGGATCACGAAATATGTATGCATTTTCTTATTAATGTTATAATCTTTAAAATTAAGGTGCAAACCTTCTCAACAATTATATCTTATAGCCGGTGTTAGCTGTGGGATTAGAACTCAATCCATCTGATTACCAGTCAAACTTCCCACACGCTGAATTATCATTTTTTTTATTTAGGCAATGGTAGTTTTTACCAGGTATGAAGTCAATCGTAAGTTACAAGCAGCAGACTACGTTTTATATTATTAATTTTGCTGACAGTACATCCCGATTAAAAAAAATTATGTTTAATTTTCTCTTATTTAATAAATCAAAACCAAAATTTCCGATGAGATTTGTAAGAAGGTACATAATTACCCACCTACTTAATTTTAAACCATATATATTTTAAGGGAAGTAATTAAATACAGAATTTCTTGTTTCTTACGTAAGACACTCTTAACATTTGTCACGTGAAATGGGTCCTTTCTACGACTCGCTCTTGAGTTCAACAGCTTGGCTATGGATCGACTTTACCGACTTCTGTGTTTCCTCCCTCCTACAACATGGGTCCTGAATGGACTTCACTCCTTCCTTGAAAAGATCCTACACACAGCAACCTCAAAGATGACCTCGAATTGTGAATTTTAACGTAAAAAAAGAATTAACCACTCTTGAAGACTTGACGCTGAACACCACAACGTCGGATGCAAATGGATGTGTGAAATATGTCATGTTTTATTAAAATTATCTACATATTTAGTACAAAATCTGCTTAGCGCTAAATCACTATTTTGATTAATCTTTACAACGAATTGGTGTACATTATGAATACCAAAAATATGCTTTAGATAAAATGAAGGTTTTAATATCGTTTCGCTTGAGTAGAATACAAATAAAAAATAAATTAATCCATAAAAAATATAAATGACAAAACTACAATAAAAAACATTTTGCAATAGAAATCTGTGAACGCGCAGAGGAATCAACTTAAAAATATACAGTATTATTTATTTATTTATTTATTTATTGACGCCCTATTGGGCTTTTAAGTACATAAAAATTACAAATTTCATTTTTAGCAACAGTATAAAACAAACAATAGAAAATCGAAATATAGCTAAGATTATCTCTGACAGTTTCACTTAATTAACTTTTTTGATTTATTATAAAATTATTTACAAAATAAATAAAAACCAGTTTTGTGCCTGAAATCGAACGTATTCAAGACTGCGTTTCAAGCGATTTTAATGCCTATTACCTACAATATAAGTCATACCAAGTATATACACATTTCTGGCTTGTAGCTTCCTCTTAAACAGGTTTTATTCAATTTAAAAGTTAGTGTTGTAAATTTCGCGTGATATATTCCTTACAAAATTCCTTGAAATTGAACGGCTTTAATTTTATGCAAAAATACATTTATATTTTGATCTACCTCATCTACTGAAGAAACGTCTCCTTTGTTTGCAGCTTATTTGATGCCAGCAAATCACTTTATGAGTTGGCAGTATTATCTACTGCTTTTAGTATGATTTTCATTTATAACTATAAATTTGTCCCGCATTATTTGTTAATCTAATGTTGAAGGGTGAAATAGATTCCTAGTCCTGGTCAATAAAACTTTTGTGTCAAACGTTGGTAAAGTTAGAGATAATATTCATTTCTTAAATAGTAAATTAGAGGTACCTAGATATAAACTTTCTCTATTTTCTACGTTAAAAATATGTAGGTTTTACAAGGAAGTGAATCCATCATCAAGTCAGATTGCGAAGATATTCTGCAGGACTCGCCGTGCCAGACAGGTTAGTTTCAAAGCCACAGTTATTACATCTTTCATCAATCTTTCCCTGTTCGACGGGTAATCACATATTTTTATCCCCTAAGAAAGTGTCGAAGGTCCATCCCGTACAGAATAATATTTTTTTAAATAAAGACAAACATTGTTGGGCTACGAATAACCAGACAATAATTTGAAAACCTCTACCACCTCAGTGTGTGGAAAACGTAGCTTGTATCGTGATGAAGGACTTAGCCAATCGAGGAATTAAACTGACAACGCCTGAGTGCGACACAGACGCGATGCCATCTCAACCACTGAACTATTTTTTTCAGAAATTAAATGTGTGTCGTTGTAACAACGGATATTTACAGGTTAACTCGAAACGTGTTGAATTTAGGGCGACTTTATTTACTAGAATCGAGCATTGCGCATCTGAATCGAATTAACCCGCTTCATCCCCACAAATCGAGGTGAAAAAAAGTTCTTAACTTAAAAACTGCATCCCGAATATTCCCCGTTACGACGGCATCATTAAAAAACAGCACTCCGTCAGAGGTAAACAAAAAACTCCTTAAAAAACCGCAAGATGTTCCGCGCATGCGCAATAATAAACACTGGCAACCCCTTTCCGCCATGTTTTTTTCGGTGTTTTTTTTCCAACGCATCCTCCTTTGGAAAAGGAACGCGAGTCGCGCGCGCCAGCTTTTGCTTTTGTCTTGACGTGACGTCACTGGCTGTTCGTGGCTCGACGCAATTATATTTCGTGGATAAATAAATCAATGTGGCAACATTAAACATTTTCCGTGTTCTTTATGGTGAAAGGATTTGAATAAAAGCAAACACAGCGGCAATAAAACTTACACGTGAAATTAAATATTGGGTTGAACTGATGAAGATAAGCGGATTTAAGCAGTCGTTGAACGGGCGATATTTTTTTTTATTTCATTAATGATTATTGAAAATTATGGATCTTTTCAAAGCTTTTGATTTGATAGTATCTACGGCTCAACTAAATCGTTTAGTTTCCGTAGAATGAAGTAAAGTAAGTACAGAAATGTGATCCCCATTTTTTTAGTACTACTGTAAAAGAAAATAGATTAAATGCACGGCCATCTTAACAGTCAAGCTTAAACTCTGTGCAACTGTATGCTTTAATTGTTGACATCATTTACACAGCTTTTCTGTTGATATTTTTTAGTCACGCTCATTTAGTCAAGGAAACTTTAAGGCGATGCACCACGTCATGTAACATTTTGAATCGGGCCGCTAGCAAAAACATTATTTATGTAGATGGCGATAAGGTTTAAATTCCCGCTTAACGCACGCCGCGTATTTTGACATTTGCAAGAAAAAACCATCGCTAAAAGGGATTTATATTCTCTTTTGCGGTAGTTCAGGCACAAATATTTAGATGTTTTAAATATTTTACGGAAAATTTGACTAACTATACAATAAAACCATAACCGAAAAGGGGCTCGCAAGTAGGAGAATTCAAACTTTAAGGCGATGCACTACGTCGTGTAATATTTTAAATCGAGCCGCTATCAATAACAGCCCTTACGTAGATTGCGATAAGGTTTAAATTCCCGCTTAACACCATCCGCCTGTTTTGATTTATGCAAGAAAAAAACATGGCCGAAAAGTGCATTTTATTTTATTTTGTGGATGTTCAGGCATAAATATTGATTTTTTTTCCGATCATTTTATATATAACTTAATTTTCAACATTATACAATAAAATCATACCCGAAAATGGGTTCGTAAGTTGGAGATTTTGAACTTTAAAGTAGTTTTCATAGGCGTTATACATTATTTTTTTCTGGGCTTATAAAAAGACTCATCTAAAAAATGCTCGATTATTTCAAAGGCCAAGATGTATTCTACTCACAATATTTAATTAAAGCATCTGAAACATTTCTAGGCGACCAAATTTTCAAACCAAAAACACGTTATTTTGCATTACTACGTAGTGAATTGCCTTAACGCAGTTTTCATAAGCCTGATACTTTATTTTTTCTGTGCTTATAAAAAGACTCAAAAATACAAGATTAAGGCCGAGATGTTGCTATACTCGAAGTATTTAAATAAAGCATTTAAAATATTTCAAAGCGATCAAATTTTTAAACCAAACACACATCTTTTGCATTACTTTTGCAGATCATACTATTTGTTCAATAACTTTAACTTCACAATAAAAAAGCGGTTTCGCCAAAATACTATATACGGTCTGGCGTAACCGAGTAGAAAGCAAATAGTTGTTTTATACAAGATTTAATTTTGTAACATAATTTTGCAAGATATTAAATATCACGAGTCACCCCTGAGATTATTGCACGGAATTATTAGTGGCGTCTGGTGTCTATTGAAGATTTGAAAAAGCGATCAAATTCTCACATCAATTGTGTGTTTTTATAAACACACCCTGTCTCTAGGGGTAGGACTGGCTGCTCTCTTATCTTATCATTATTTAGCTATAAATACAATTTTTCATTGAATTTTAATAAAACACAATACAAAATCGTAAAAATATGATACACCTAAATGGTTATTTAAAATTATTGTTAGGTGCCTAGGTATAATAAATACTGTAATTATTACTAATGTTCGTTCGACTACTTGCAATCTCTAACCTGCTGTAAAGAGTGTTAAAATTCTAATAATATCTTCATACATTGTGACGAAAATACATTGTTATACTTTTCTAGTATCATTGTTATTATTATAGGTTAGTTATTCTAATTATTATACTTTTCTAGTATCATTGTTATTATTATAGGTTAGGTATTCTAATTTTTATACTTTCCTAGAGTCATTGATATTATCCTAGATTAGTTATTCTAATTTTTAAACTTTTCTAGTATTTTTGTTATTATTAACAGTTAGGCATTCTATTTTCTGCGTGTAAACTAGATTGAAACCTGTTTATTATTGAATGTGTACCTATATGTGATACTGTATTTTCAGCGAATAAATTTTTTCCAAATACGTTTACACACGGAGAAAACTTACCGTTATAAAATGTAAATTTATTGATAATCTGGTCAAATAATTCATTTTCCTATTAAAAACTAGACTAAACTCCTGTAATGAATAAACAGAGTTCCTAACAAAGTCGCAATTAAAAGCAAATGATCAAATGCGAATGTATGAACACGTGTTCGTTTAAATATTGACATTTCTTTTGGCATACTTATATTTATTAGGAAAAGAACACGTGTTCTCAAAATATTCTGAGTGACTAATATTTTATCAGGAAATAGGCATGCTATCCATTTTTTAAAAGGATCATTTTTCTCAGTGCACGCTCTTTATGACTTTGTATACGCTTTATCTAGACTTGTATATATTATAACTTCTGAAACACCTAACTCCTTTGATATTTTTTGGGATTTGCTAAACAGCTATAAAAATAAAGATCATTAGGGGAACTTTTCATTCTAAAAAGATGAATCAAAATCAACAAAATACAATTGAAAAATTCATATTTTTTATAAAACAAAATTCCTTTAATACAGTTTCAGCGACCTATTTATACAGTGACCCACATCTTCGAGATGATATTTAACAGTTAGGTACATTTTTTTAAATAACAGAGGACAATAGCTGGAGCAGTTACCCCTGCACACGTTTTATTATAACCCTAGCCCTTTTTTTATAATATCTACCCCACACGCATTCGTTGTTAAAAAGGTGTTCTCATATTATTACCCCTTGGCCCAGTGACGGTTTGTAATACTAAACTTTAATATCGAAATTCGTACGAAATTATAAAAAAATGTATTTTTAAAGGAATATTTCGCAGGTTTTTTTAACCCAAAAGGTGGTGCAGTTAGAAGCTTTGCGATATAAAGGTTTAGATTTTGGGTAGGTACCTGAAATCATGTTAGATTCAGTGATGAGTTTTGGTGTCGTATATATTTGCAGGTTACGTATTTATGTCAGAGGTTGGTGACTACTTCGTGATCTCTTGTGCTTCGTGCATCAGGTCGACAATCAACTCTGCCTGGAATCTTTTCTTACTATCATCATTATTTGAAAGATGCGTTTTCTTTACAATATCGTTTGAAATATATTTCGTAGTTAGTCATATTTGATCACATTCCAGAAGCAATCAAAATTGTCTGCATTTTTATATGTTGTTTTCTTGTCTCGGCTTCTTCTCCATTCGTTGGAAAATCTATTTTATTTCTAACGATCTATGAATCCACTCCAGCAATTTTCGGAATATTATGCCAAGGTTGCAAAAACATTTTGAGCTATAATGCTTGCCATAATGTACTCAATTTTTGGAACCTAAGAATTTGGAATAAACGGCTAAATCTAGGTAATATATTTCCTTATTAATATTTTGAGGAATCGTATTAATTGAATAATATAATTAGGAAAAATCGATCGAGCATATCCACCACTCGAGGGATTTGGATATACATATACACACATATGACAAATTTTAACAAATTATGTAAACATTTTGTAAATTCATTGGTGACCTTATTTTTTCTTCTATCAATATGTATTATTTTTATTATAATTCTGTTAAATGCTCGGCAGTAAAATAAAAAAAATAAAGGTGCTCATCCCTGAATACAAGAAGATGATTTCAGTTGAAGAGTAGTATGATCTAAATTGCGTTTTAATACAGTATTAATTAATTTATTTATTTATTGGACAATTTGTATAGCGCCGCTTTTGTGAGATATCACCTCAGGGGCGCTTATATGATATATGTTAATACATAATAAAATTTCTTATTTTTGTTTTACTTTCTGTTTTCTTATGGTTACCAATATCTAAACGACAATTGAGACTATAGGTAAGTATGTACACGGAAACAAAATCTGAATTATTATTGTAATGCGTGATTTTTTGTTGTTGTTTTATATAATTCTACATTGAACTTAATTAATGCCATTAGCGATATTTTGTTTCATATAATTTCCTTTTTAAGTATACACAGGATGTCCAGGGGTATAACGCATATTCACTGTAACTTCGGGAGGTGATTCTACGTGATGATGCAAGTAAAAACGATGAATAATTGTTTTTAAATTCCAACGTTTTAAAATAGTTTTTAGGTAAATATGTTGAAATGTTCGTATAGAAAAATAAATATTGAAAGGAAAAATATTTTTGTACAGGAAAAAAAGTTGAAATTTCGAAAAAAGTCATTTACCTTTTTTATTTCTACCATCTTGTAGAATCACCTCACGAAGTTTGTGAACTTTACCCCCGGACACATAATTTTGCAGCTCGTGAAATAATGTTTATAAAACATCAATTTTACGCACCTACCTAGAAAATCTGCACGAAATGTAAACATTAAAATAATTTCGCTCAAAAAGAATAAAGCTCCACACAATTTTGGTTTTACCAACAACTTTTCATCTTTCACCCCTAGATGTCTAGAATGAAGTTTGATCGATAATGCTTTACGGTAACGGGCCACACCACCTGACGCGCGTCGGGCTATCTCAAATGTGCAACACCTTCACGCCACTACCCTTACCTATTACCTCTTCCTATACTCTCTACTTTCCACCGATTCGTGAAAGGGTTGAAGGGTACAATAACCGTACCATTGTACATTATAACCCTTTTACTTTCTTTGTTTCACTTTCCTTGACGGCCTCCGAAGTCGAGGGGTAAGGCTGTTGACTACGAATCCGTAGGTCACGGGTTCAAATCCCGGCGTGCGCAGCTAAATTTTATTTGATTAATTTGTGTTGTTTCACAAGTAAATCATTAAATAATATTTTTGCAAGTTCCTGAGCGGAATATACTCTCAGAATCGCCTAGCTGAAATACTATCAGTTTGGTGATCAGATCTGAGCAGCCAGATACTTTTCCACCTTCCTCTTCCCATCCACTACCTTCTGCTTCACAAAACACCCCAATTGGGGATGCTATAGTCGCACTGGCTCCAGAATGTTGGAAGCAGTTGGAACACTTGTGCACATACATTAAAAAAAAGTTTTGCTGGTAAACATATTTAGTAGTTTTGATAAGGAGTGATAGCGAACACTATTTGATTTCATAATTAAAATTTATTTTTGTTTGGGAAGTTATTCTCTTGAGGATCAAGGAATGACCGAGCAAAGTAAGTAATAAACTTTTACAATGGCAGGGTAAGTAGATAAGCTTTAAAACAACACAACTCTGTCTTGGCACACACTCCTAGCTTCATCAACATTGCCGTATTTTGCCGTCATAAGCAAAAAGGCTTCAGGAACTATGTAAAAGTCACATTCATAGTGAGTTTTGCGAATACCAAGCTGCCTTTTTGCTTATGACGGCAGTATTTCTCAAGTGACATTGACTTCATCTATCTAAAACCGATCTTCAGATGAACATGAATGTTGACAATTTAATTGAAAGTAGATAATTTAAATGAAACGAAATGAATTAGTGTTTACTGGAATTAGGTGATAGTATGTGTAGGAATGAACAAGGTATGAAAGGAAGGTAATCGGGATGACCAATCACTTGCCACTGTCTCTGTAAAGGAGCACACAACAGATCACAAAATAGTGAATTTCCTCGAGGTTATTACCGCCACAACAAAATGAATGAGTACATAAAGCGATGTTATGTACTTCCAAGATAGTCATCTTCCTTCTTTTATACTTTTCAACCAGATTATATACACGACAAACACCAACAACTTGCTTCCGAACTAGTCCCAATCCTTCTGTTTTCAAAACAATGCACTTGAATTTGAACAATTTTCTTGCCATTCTCCCAATTTAAAAATACTTTTCCAACAAGGTGTTGGTTAGGGAGAGGTAGGAACTAGATAAATGGTATCCCGGTAGGTACTAATTTCAAAGGCAAACATTCTCATTTCAACGGCAAACAATCATTTAAATGTCAAGTTATATTTTTTGCCACAGCAATGTTGTATAAATGTGTCCCAAGGTTTTTTTTTCAAATATTGCGTGATTTTAAATCAAATACTATGAATCTTTCTGATTAGGATCAGCTCAAACACGTGTGCATCCTTTCTGAACTCGATTTTAACATGTCCGCTATATCTGACACTCTGTCAACGGATCACCTTTATAGCATTCCACAATATCAACCAGTGAAAGTATTTAGTCATGCACTTAATCTGGTCCAGATGATTAAAAAATGTTGTTAAGTATATCACACTAATCCAAATCAGTGTAAATACATTTACATGAGAAATCTGAGCGTATCTCTGCATCTTTTTACATATGTTCCAACACACACTGAAAGCTCTACAAAGGCATCATAAAACAGAACTAACTGCAAAAGGTTAGTATTGAAATCATTCTGGTTGTCATTTGGCCCTTTGCAATGATTTTAACTTTTTACGACGATCCATAAATTTGTCAAACTTTTCGTGTAGCATATATTTCTTCGTCTTTCTTGGGTGATTTGAATGGTCATGCGCCGCATTAACCCTGATCTCTCCTTCCGATATGTGAACATAAAGCGGAGGTGAAAACGTGTCTATTGTGAAGTGAAACGCATTTGTCCGTGAAAAAATAAAGGACAAAGTAGATGCATACCGGATCACAACGATTTTGAAATTTTTTATTTGTGCTTCATAATGCTACTCAACACTAGAGTAAAAAGTTTTAACTGACATTAACAGTTTATATCTCTACGTGAAATAGTTAACATTTAGGAAAAATTTTAGCTATTTATGCAAATAGGTACCTTCAGTAGGTAGTTGCGGAAAATCTTGTACTTAGATGTGAACGGTTTAAACAAGGTAGTGGCTGAATTTTGTGTCAACTACAAGGTAATATAAATATAATTAATAAATATTTAACTTAGAAATTTTATACATTAGAAAAATTGTTAATAGTCAATTAAATATTATGACAAAATTATTATTTTTAAATAGCCATCTTTTAAATTTATTTTCACATTGACTCCTATATTGATAATATTATTTTATTATTTTTTGTTGTTTTATCTTAGTAACTCCTTGATTCTGTCGTGTTATTTTATAAATTTTTATTTATGTGTGCATAAATGGGTTAGTTAATAAATAATTAGCTATTTTATGATACTTTTATAACGTGTTTTTTTTCTTTAATAACTTATTAATCACCGCTCATTACAATATTTTTTTGTCTACTGAGGTACTTACTTATCTCTACTTGTTTTTATATTATTAATTGACAATTTTCATAATACATTTATCATAATGAAGAAACTATTAGTTTTGAAACATATCGATAAACATTTTTTGATAAAATAGTGGTGATGTTATACAGAGTATAAGCTAAGCACGTTGGATGCTTAAATGTTAGTGTAACTATAGAGGATTTTTTTTAATAAATGTGTAACAAACGCCATCCTTATTGAAGAGAAAAGGAAACTAATAAATCTTACTTCAGGTCGTGTACCTAAGAATAGGTAACTTAAAAATGAATAGATGACTATTTGGGTTATAATGTAGTAACCTTCAAAGTAATCTACCAGGGATTAATTCACTATACCCATCAACAAACGGGGTATACACTTCTGGCTACTTCTTCATGAATAACACACGTGGAGGTGAAACAGTCATTACTCCAGGGTCTGTCAAATGATCTTGGTGATCCTTGATCTAAGATTAAAGGCAGTGAGTTACCTTGGTTCAAGCCACAACCTCTTCACATGGAAGCTGTCCGATTTCACCAAAATGTTGGAAAAGTATATTGAAATACGACCTTTATTTGTATGGTTGGTGGTTGTCTAATAATTCTGGGTATAAAATTGCCTAGTCGGGCTAAAAATATTCCAATTCCTTCGGATTAGCATGGTTCCACGGTTTAAAAAATATACGTATGTCCTTCGATCTTGATTCGAAGCAAAACACCAGGCGAGAACTCCTGTTTCGTCTGGTGACTTGATAAAGATTGCTCTTTTTCTTCTATTATGTCAGGCAAATATCGGGATCCCAGTACATAAAAAACATTGAAGACAAACCAATGACTGGCAATGTATACACCCTTCACAGTTGCTCCTATATGTAACAGTGAGTACAAAGTTATTTATTTTATTTAATCTGAACTAAAGTTTTGTGATTTACCTGCATAAAGCACAATTCGAGTGGACAAATTATTTTTTGTGCTAACAAGCAATACTTGTTAGTAGTTTTTATTAGTAGTAGTCACAGACCTATGAATATATAGACTAGAAATTAAAGATGAGGTGTAAAATCAACTGTTGAAGAACGAAGGGGGCAAAGCTGACTGTGATTCGTCAATAAATCGATCTGACAGTATATAGGCATCTCGCATTATAATAATACCATTTAGTTCTTAAAAGTAAAATCTGCTTTTGAATGAATAGACATTTTTACACGGGAGCGCAAATTACTCGCCACGTTATGAACAAATTTGCGAAGTCCAAATTCGGCAAAATAAATTTCTTCTATTTTCAGAGTCGAATATTTCGTTTAAGTATTTAGTTAAGACACTTTTATAAATGTTCATAATTTACTTCCCAGCAACCAACCAGCTTTGTGTTTCGCGTCCATCGCATGATAGTATATGTTTCTACAACTGATCCATATTATACGATGTGAATATGCTTAAAATAAAGTAAAATAATGCTTATATATGGAATGTAATACGACAATTGGGTTTATTCTCTTTTTCACATCTATTTTTACAAGTTTTCATACCACAAGCAACCATTTTGCCGTGTTATTTCGTAAAATGCCTCGACCATAGCTCGACGCTAGTTCGAACAAGAATGATGACGTCACATTCTCAAGATTCACGGGAAGCCATACGCGAGCCCAGCCGGCTCCAATGGAACCGGTATGGGGAGTGGGGAATAATACGCTTTTAATCACTTAGGGCAGGTCTACTAATATTCATATGTCTATGGTAGTAGTATTTCTAATAATGTCACATAATTTGTAATAAGGGAATTTTTGTTATGAAATTTGTTACAGGAATTTAGTGCCTATAAATAACACGGTAGTTTTAATATTAAGCACTTTCTTTTAAAGAAACCTGGAAGAATAGTGATACCCACAATATAAAAAATAGCATACTAAATAAATAAAATTTCGTACACCGAGCGTCGAAAGTATTTGAAGTGTACCCTTCATAACACCCACCGCCAAAGCTACCCATGGATCTACTAACCAGCCAGTGGTACGCATTTCCTTGGGGAAGCGCATGCATAATTGCGAAAAAAATCTATACAAATGCCACCCCCTGCTCATTGCACCCTGCGCATAAAACCCCACCCTCCGCGAATTTAAATTCTCCATGCTTGATTGTGTCTTACCTGCCAATCGAAGACGAACTGTTGCAAATCTTGAATCCTAGAAACCACAAAAAATAAATCATTTATGAAAACCTACCCTGAATGCGAAAGGTGCATTTGAAAATATTGAATCTTTTTATTACTCGTGTAGATGTTTTGATTTTTTTTATAAATTCTCGTGTTGCCTGTTCAAGATTTGTTAGAGTCGGGTTCGCAGCATCAATCTTTGCACGTGTAAGATGTTTATTCTTTTACTTGAGTGCACTTTCGATGGAAAGGTAGGTAAACCCAATCACAATGAAGATTTATTCTTGACATTGTGCACGCTTTGCCACGGAATGCAATAGTAAGGAACGTCGGCATATTGCCGATGGCACACGCTTCATAAAATGATCTAGGATTCATTCGAAATTTATAGTTAATTTAATATTATTATTTTTATGTAGAATTACTCTTACCAGACTTCATATTATTTGCATTGACATTTTTTTCTATGTTTTATGAAAGGTTTTCTATGGTCTGGTCTATGGAAAATTAGTAGTTACACGGACAAAAATTACTAGTATTGAATATTGCTAATTTATTAAGAATCTCTTCAAATTATTCGTAACCCGGTTAAAAACTGAATAGCGAGCCCTTAACGAATGAATTTATTGGTTTCCTAATAAATTTTTAGTAAAATACGAATGTACCGTCACGATGTCGGAACACGTGTTCCTAAAAATTTTAATATTTTCGCATTTCGTCCTTGTATATTTTCAAGGCAAATACAGGTGCATGAACACGTGTTCCGATATATTATGAAGTAACTAAAATTTTATCAGGAACCGGTATTGGTATCCCTGTTTTTAACCAGATTACCAATAATGAGAAGATTTTTTTAACTTAGCAATACTCATTTTCTGCGTGTAGTACCAGGCTTTTCAGTTGTTTTTTCAGTTTCAACTAACTTTCTCTAATTTTCTCATCGTATATATACAAATGTACAAATATTGGGCGATATATTTTTAGTTAAATAGATTTTCCAAAGCTCTATAACGCGTAATGGAAATAATATTTGGAACTGACTAAATAATTTCATTTTCAGTTAGAAAAATATGTTGACATTTCATAACTCTAGAGCTCACTGTTCTACAGTTTTTAATGACACGGTTGTTTAATTTTCTTAGTATTAAATATTTTTTAACTTTTTTTATTAACCCTGTGACATTATTTTGTAGTGTGTATGTCGCCACGCACTCGTAAAACCGATGCATTTTGTAATGGTTGTCATAAAGAAAAATGATTCGTCATAAAATAAATTCTTGAGTGCATGCATACCGAATTTTTATTTTTATTTTTTCTTACTAATACTTGATATAGATAATTTGTATAGCGTCATTTATGTGAAAAATCACATTAAGGGTGCTATAATTTACGAAAAATTTCTGTAAAACGGCGCTATACAAAATAATCCAAGTATTATAATAAATATAATTTATTTTCCGTGGAAAATAATTATTTTTAATGAATTCAAAATCTGCATTATTTGTAATAAAATTCCTTGTTATTACGCAAATTATGCGATTTATTGTATCGTAAACAGTAACAGGTAAACTTTCTAAGCTTTTTTATAAATATAATGTTTGCATCAAGGTGCATTACTCAAATCATTCATTAAAACAAAATTCAAGAGAAAACCATTAACAAATTAATTTAGTGTGCAATAAATATTAATGAAGTAAGTACACAGGTAAGTTGACGGTCTCCGTGGTAGAGGGTTGAGGCTTTCGTCTAACAATTTGAAGCTCCGGTGTAAGACTACCTTCAGTATTGCAACGCTGCTTGAAATGGCTTTGTAATAGCCAGGTTTTTCTCTACCTTTATCTTACCCTTCTCTTTCTGCTGCAGCCTCACAACATACCCTGGCTCCAGACGGTTGCGAGCAGTTTTGACTCACGTGCGTTTTCACATTTAAAAATAATAAAAAATTAAAAGTTGGTACATTTTAAATGCTTTCACATTATATGGTCGTATTGTGCCGTTGAATTTATGTATCATTCAAAGTACAAAAAGGAAAATAACACTACGCGAAAACAGGAACATCTTCGCATGTTATGCTACCGAAGATCCTTAAAAGGGCATAAATAACTCCACAAAAAATACATCCCTAAACCCCGTTATTAGGTTAAAAGTGGTAGTTTCGCGTAAAAAACGTCAGATGTTCCTGATAACATCTGCGCTCTCAATGTCCTTATTCTACAAACACCCCGAGTGTGCACTTTCTTACGGAATCCAATGATTGCTCGATACCCATTGAATGGCTAAACCCAAATATCTTAAACACATGCTTCGACGCAAGTTTTCAATGCGTGATAACCGGTAATTGCTTCAACAACAGTTAATGATGAACCCGTTAATATGGCAGACTGAAATTATTATTTTTGTAAATTTAAGGATTTTAAAACCTTTTGCAACATCTAAAGACAGGAAAAATTCATTATTTAACAGAATAACACAATTATTCTAATGAAACATCACTGATTGTTTATTAGGTAAATAGTTTAATTCCTAATTTTACAACCTGGTTTCGTTAGAGATGTATTTCATCACGTGATCAAATAATTTTTTAGTAAATCTAACTTTAATTTAATATAATTTGATGGCCTCCGTGGTCGAAGGATTAGACCAAGCCCAGAGCAACTATATTTTATTTGGTTAATTTGCGGTGCGTTCCACAGTGGAATATACTCTCAGTATCGCCCTGAATTAAGACCACCATTCAGAACTGAAACATTGCTTGAAATATCTTTAGCCGTATTTGGTGACCAGATCTTAATAGCCTTAATACTTCTCCACCTCCGTCTTCCCCATCTCCTTCCCCTCCCCATTCCCTTCAACCTAACAATGTACCCCAATAGGGGTGCAGTCAGAACTCTTTTACATTAAAAAAATATATATATATTTATTTACAAATGCATGTTTCAACAGTTGAGCCACAATGTTCTTCTAAATATGTAATTTTTTTAGAACAGAAAAAATATTGAACAACGTGGGGTTATTTTTTGGAATTTTTTTAATAATAATTATTATTATTATTGATTTTTCAAAGCTTCATAACTTTATAGTGGATATATCATTGTTCGCAGAAAATATTTTCGTTAATCTATTTTTTTCAGAGCAGAGCAGATGCAGAAAAAGACAGAAAATAAATTAAGTGGAATTAAACAGTTAAAAATATCCTATCAAACAATTTGAATGCATACGTTTTTTTTAAATACCTACCTACAATAAAAGAAAAGTAAAAATTCACACCTAGATAATTTATTTAGGTCCCATTTTTTGCCAATAATCACATCAATCACAATTACTATGACATAATAAGTACACGCTTTCGTTAAATCGCGTACATGGAAGTGTTAATGAAAGGCGTGTTATCTGCAGATCAGTTTAGATGTCGCCTGAATGCTGCACCATGAATAATGTGCTTTTAGTTGACATTACCGAAGTGTGCCGACTGCTACCAGATATTTTAAGTTCGTCTAAAATACCACAAAAGGCATAAAAAGTGTTAACTCTATCCACCTTTATTTCGGGGTTTCAGAAATAGGGGGACATTAGGGTGGCATAACGCCGGATACCAAATACATCCACAAGTCTTGCGCCTGTATTTGTGAAGCTTTTTGAGATGAATTGTGTGTGTTTTAGGGGTAAATTTAAGCAATTTTAAACTAAGCTCGTGCTACGTGAATACGAGTCGAGGGTTATTAGCGATTTTTTTTATGTCAGCCTCACTTTTAAATATACCCACGTGGAAGGAGTTGGTTAATGATTTCTTCTGTAAAATATTGTTACGATTGATTATTCCACGTCTGATGAATTCTTGTGTTTTAAAATAGTAGCTAGGTACATGCACAGTACATTTTACTGCAAGTTATAAGATACTAAATATTAAAATATACACAGTTAATGTACTTATATTCGGGGTTGAAAATTGTGAAAACATCTGGGATGAAAATAATATTTACAAGTACTGAATTGATAGTTTCATAGTAAAATGTTATCTTGTTATAAAACGAGTTACGTTTCAGATGTTAGTTGATAAATTACTGAAAGACTTATCAAAAAAATAATGTTTTTGAGTACAGTTTGATAAATGACTTCTTAATTCTCAAAGATATCAAAGAAATATAATAATGTATGAGTAATTATTACAGTTCATTTGAATTTTAAATTTGATGATAATTAATTTCATTATCTTAAGCACAAAGCGAGAGTATTCATTAGCGTGAATTGGATTTTCCTTCATGAGAATTAATTATACATGGCCCGCACTCGTAAAGTCAACTTCTGCAAAAGAATAAAATATCGCTTCTTGAAATGGTGGACGACAGATGAGATGGTGAATGGTATCTCTAACTGAGAACAATCAGAGTGACATGAAAGCTTTCATTAACAGCATCTCAGCTGGAGGGCGGCGAGGATAAGAGATTTTATCATAATTAAATTTTAATTGATCAAATAAATAAAACTCAAAACGGTGGGCTCTCAAAATTCTGTATAAAAGACCAACGCCCATTCCCGAGATTATGTACGGATCCTGGGTTCCAAGACTTTTATATAAGAACTTTATACTTGTAAATGCCCTATATAGTACATGTTGTATATAGAGGAACAAAATTAATTGGTTAAAACTCCTCTGTGAGTCCACCCTCCTCCCCCACCCCGGCACTTTTCCCTTTGAAGACGTTGAAACGGAGGGAAATAAAAGGAAAAGCGATAGAAGGAGTGAGGGTGGAAAGAGAAAGGCTCTCCGCCACTTCGTCTTGGAGAGCAAAAATAAATTATAATTCTTTTCATCATCAGGGTTGCCTGCCATCTGCATACCATGGGCGGCGCGTACACGAGGAGAAACAATTTACTATTTGCAACTTAACTTATTTTATTTACATATATACATCACTGTGTGCTTTTCCCGTTCAGAGGCCCCCATTTTACAATTTTATAAAATGCAATAAATTAAATTAATAATAAAGGCGGTAAAGAATATCAGGTAATATATATTATTATGATGTACGATTGTGTATATGCGCCCTTGAAATGAGTTTTGTACAAAAACGGCGCTTTACAAATCATTTAAATATCATTATGTTATGTGTTATTATCTATCATTAGTTATTATTGGTAATTTACGCGGTTCAGTTCAAAAACGCCTTAAAAATTACCTCTTCTTTTACAATACTCAAATAACATTTTAAATGAGATTAAATAATACTGATACACCGAGGGCCTTTCTAATAAACGTGTTGTAAGTTTTACACAACTGATAAACGACTGTTGGAACATACATACATACGTGGGTATAGTAAATGTTGCTAATCAGTTGTGTAAAATTAAAAAAAGAATTAGTTTGTGCCGCTATTTTTAATTTATACATATTAACATTTTTCAGAAACAATAATGGTTCCTAATCAGGATACATTTCATTTTTCACAACAAGTCATTTTGTAAAGTAATATTATTATACTAAAAACTTTCTTTGTATCCTGATGAAGGGAACGATTGGGTCTGAAATATGGTGAAATATTATTGTATCTTTAAAATTATTTGTTTTATTGTTATTCTATTAAAAATGGTACCACAAACACTTTAAAAAATATTATAAATGTTATTGTAATGAGATGTGAAGATTACATACAGTAATTTTATTTTATAATTAATGATGTTGTAATGAGATGGTAAGATTACCTACAACTATTAATGATGTTGTAATGAGATGTTAACATTACCTACAATTATTTTATTTTTTTAATTTAATAATTTCCATACCCCTTTTGAAACTTTCCTGTTTCAGTTTCACATTAACGACATGTTTTATAAATCACTCGTTTGCTAGAGACGTCTTAACCAGTTAAGTCTATAAGCAAAGAGTTTTCATAAAATTTAAATTCAGAAAACAATCCTTTTTACTTTTGGTTTCAGTTTCACACTGAAAATAAACAGTCAGAAATTGCCTCTTTGTTAGGCTAAATGCTTTATAATCAGAGTTATGAAATGAATTCAAATAAATACACTTACACTTCTAATTTCAAAATTACCGGGCTTTCACAGTATTCCGGGAGGTTCATTTTATTATTTTTAGATTTTTTTATTCTTTCTATAGCCTGTTGAATATTGATTAGGCGTATTTCTATCGGTTGGAGATTATGTAAATATACAATTGACGCACATGGGCATTATTTTAATACGCTAAGGGATGTAAAATATATATTTTTGATGGAGGTAGATAGGTAACGCAGTTCTAATACTGGCCGATTAAAATGATTGAAGATCGGTCAGATATATATTTATAAGGTTGAAACTGTATTCAAAAGTGATAAAACATTTTGTCTGCCCACCGTAATGCTTCAATGTTGATAATACATATAATAAAACTTATTAACAATAGATACCCATACATTTAAAAAAAAAATCTTTTTGAACACAATACTCCCATTCAATGGATCTGAAAAGTCCCCGATTTAAGGTGAAATTGGGTGGTGGAATGAAAATTGGAAGTGATTGGAAAATTTCTGAGAAAACTAGGTGTTCCTTGTTATTCAAACCTAATCATTAACCATGGCATTTGATGGAGAAGATCAATGCATCAATATTAAATTTCTTAGCATGACATATTTCAAAAATATTTTCACATCATTTTTCAAAACTTCTATGTATTAACAGTCAAATTCAAATTTGTTTTCAATTCATTTATTATTATCTATCCACACACTTCCTTCATTTTATAACAATCTCAGGCGAAATTAGTCAGACATACGTAATAGGTACTACAACTATGAAAAATATCCTTAACTGTATCTTATTGTACTGTGTATGTCTTAATAAATAAATAAATGTGTTGATACATGGCAACAATAAATTCTGCCAAGTGCTAATTACTGGATGATTGACATCATAATGTAATTAATGGTTATTTTCCACGGTCAAAAGCCAGTAAAGCATCGAGGTAAACAATATGCGAAAGAACAGTTCCTACCTTTACAATCAGAATCCATGTGAATTGTACTGTGATCCAAATACATTACAATTCCTTGATGACCATTTAATTCCTTTCCTATTAAGTAATGCCTTTAATGAGCGTCCACCACGCGCCACCTGTGGCTGGTGGGGTGGGGGAGGGTGGGGGAGGCTGCACGAATTTAAGCATGAGATGAAAAAAAGACGGAAAGAAAAGTACATACCCCTGGTTCCTTTAGAACATGCCCGTCGTCTTGGCAATGAGTCCCCCCTTGGCCGCCCCTGCCCCAACCCTTACAACACCGCGGGGTAAAGAAAGAGTTAATATTGATCGCGTTTTTTATATTTCATTCAACCCCACGCCGCGAGTACTTGCAGCGCTATTTTTTTACCCCATCCATTCGGTTGGGGTGGTTTCCTACCCCCCCGGAGTCACCCCGCGCAGGGTTGGAACCGGGTCCAGCACCGATCATATTCCCAATCAACGAATGGGTATTGTCTCCATTAGACTCAAAGACTATTGAAATTAATTTATAATTAATTAAAACATGTGTGAATTTGAATTTCAGATAGGTACATATATCTTTACTTATGAGATTCCTAAAAACATCTCTATGGGGCACTCATCTGTAAAATATAGTGAGTGCTAGATTCTGTTGCAACACGTGATTTTTACTGAATAGTTCAATCGTAAGTAAAGCATAGGGTGTTCGTAATATGTTCTCGTCTTAAATTATTTTCATGGTGTAGCTTGGAATCGTTTGTTGCGAAATTTACAATACTAATAACTACTTAAAAAAAAAGTTTTTCTCCCATCCTCCTTCTCGTCATTTATTTTACCAGCACACCATTTTCCACCCAACTATAATTATTTGTAGTTCATTACGCTTACGTCAGAGCATCTCATTCGTGATACGGATGTAGCAGTGGCATACATTTCTCTATGACCATTCGTGATACGGCTGTAGCAGTGGCGTACATTTTTCTAAGACCATTCGTGATACGGCTGTAGCAGTGGTATACGTTTTTCTAAGACCATTCGTGATACGGCTGTAGCAGTGGTATACGTTTTTCTAAGACCATTCGTGATACGGCTGTAGCAGTGGTATACGTTTTTCTAAGACCATTCGTGATACGGCTGTAGCAGTGGCGTACATTGCTCTACAAAAATTCTTGATAGGGCTTTAGCAGTGGCGTTCTTTTCTCTATGACCATTCGTGATACGGCTGTAGCAGTGGCGTACATTTCTCTACAAACATTCGTGATAGGGCTTTAGCAGTGGCGTTCTTTTCTCTATGACCATTCGTGATACGGTTGTAGCAGTGGCGTACATTGCTCTATGACCAAAGGTAGGCGGTCTGCAGGTTTTTGACATATTTTTTATTCAAACTCTCACCATTTTTCAAAACTTTGTCGAGCAAAATATTTTCATTATATGGCAATAGATACGGCACGTTAGTTATTATGTGGTAGAGAGTGCTTATGAAACACATATGTTCATAAATTGAATGTAAAGAATTCAACATAATAAAAAATAGGTAATAATTTTCTACATCAAAAGATTTGTCAATTCATTTTTTCCTCTAAAAATGGCGCCACTTAAAATAAATCTTTTTTTTGCTGGCTGGAAAAACAATTAATTATCATTTAATGAATAGGATAACATTTAGTGTAAGGATAATATTATCACTCTAATTTCAAAACCGACATTTTATAATAGTGCAAAAATTACTAGCAGTAATACTTGAATTTTTTTAGTGCAAGCAGGGAAGTGTTATGTATCAATACATTCCGCGAAAAAACTAGATTGAAGAAGTTATATGTACAGATTGCCGTAAAACAGGTTGAAACTAAAATTATATTTTTTTCAAATAAAATCAATGTTGAACGATTGTAACATAAAAATAATATTCACAAATTTATCAATTCTACTGTATTTGGTCTGCTTTCGTCTTTACACTGCCAGTTCAATGCTTCACTGCCATGCATTAGATTTGATAGCAAAACTCCAGTGTGCTAGCTTTTCTTCCTTTCAATTTGTTATGTGTAAACTTTAAAAAGAAATAATATTCCCCTTTCTTTATAAATAATTTGAATCGTTTGACTTCTCAAATGATGAACTTGAATTTTGCACAACTCTAAGCACTTCATATTATATTTTACGATTTTACGTAAACACATCAATTTCTAGCTTATAACAACTTGAGCCTCATATGCATGGGTATAACGTATCCATACAAAACTGTATAAAAGCAGATATGCCGTAATATTGTTTAATCCATATTTTTGTAAAAAAATTTGTCATTCGGACAAAACTGACTACCTAAACTACCTATCTAATTTAACTATTAATAAAAATGAAAACTAGATATATTGTATATCGCCAATTTCCTGAAAAATCACTTCAGGGGCGCTGTACAAATAATATTACTCGGAAGGATTTATTTTAATACGTACAAACCTTACCATAATAATTAATAAATAATATTTTTTTACATTAACAGTAATATCCATTTTAATAATAATACAGGTACAGGTACCCTATAAATATCTGATAAATACTAACCGGTTAGCTTGGCTATGTAAAATAGGTTTGCAACTGTACCACTTACAGATAATATGATTTTCGGAAGACATGGTTCTATATTTTATAATCATAACACAAGGAGAAAACTTAATAGTGTTAATTTATTAAAAATATGTTAAAATTATTCATTTTCCTATTAAAAATAGGACTGTGGGCCTATAACGAATGAATTGAAAGGATTCGTAATAAATTATCAATCGAAAGCAAATGTTTTACGCGGACGGTGGAACTTGTGTTCATGTAAATATTGTTATTGATACTGACAAACTTATTATTGAAGTATTCCGTCGTGATGCATGTCAGAAAAATTAATATTTTCTCGGGAATTTACCATACTGTCACTTTTTTAAAAGGATCGTTTTTCTCCGTGCAAGTTTAAGAATAAGAATCAGGACTGATAAAAATGATTAATAATTATAATAATATTGCCCCCTGTTTCCACCCTGTCCCTCCCTTCTGTCATAAGTGAACCCCGCTGTAGGTACAGTAAGGGGTAGGTACTGAAAAATGTTTCTCCGTGTCGCTTTGCATACACATCGCTGCGCCTAAAATATGTATATTTCATTGCATCGTCTACTTTTGCTTGACGACTGTGCATATTCCTCCGACTAATGCCGTCTCATGTGAATGGCTTCAATACTCTTAATTTTACGCAATTTTAGTTCCTAGCTATACGAGTAAGTGCCTACCCTATTTTATGAGTAATTTCATTAGCAATGATCTGTCGTTTTGTGTGAATTTTTACTACTTTAAAGGTTAATTTGAAAAGAAATCGATACTTGTTGGGAGTTGGGAAGTGAACTTTGTAATTTATTTTTAACTTATTAATATCACCTACATTATTTCTTGTGTCAGATGTAGTATAAAAAAAAAACAAAAAGTTAGCGTTAGTGTCAACATCCAAATCGAGGACTAAGGATCACAGGAACCTAACTACACAAAAGGTGGTTTGAGTTAAGTTTGGTTTCAGTAATGCCGTAATAATATTTACCAGTGATTATAAATACAGTTGGGCGTATCAGTAGGGCATACAGTGGGGCATATGAGAATATTAAAAGTACCTAATTGTGATTAAAATTAATAGTTATTTTCTCATTATTATAATGTTGTTTTTCATGTGTATTTTGTTTATCTTCAAAAATTATTTTATGATGTAATTAATGTAATTGTTTTTTTTCTTTTTCTTAGAACTCCAGTTTATGTTTTTCTTCAATTATTTATATTTACTCTTGGTTCTTGCGACCACGTAACATGTAATTATTTCAGTAAAATATTTATAACTTTCTATTTTCTTATAAACTAAAAATAAATAAGTATAATAATGGTAGTTATTTACACCGAAAATATATTTCAGCTACTTTTAAAATTATAATATATAAGTTTCCTTCGAGATTAGTGTGATATTGAAAACTCTGTAATTAAGTAAATAATAAGCAATAATTGTTGAATAAAAAATACCAGTACATATTGAATAATTTTTAGGGTTTTAAATAAGCCGACGTAGCGCAATTGGTAGAGCACCTGACCGGCAATCAGAAGGCTGTGGGTTCAATTCTTGTCGGCGGCATGTATTATTTTCTCGTAAGATTTTTTTCAATTTGTAAAGGTGTTTCAGGCTAATAATTATTGCTTAAAAATAATATGTTTTCCAAGTACTTAAGTATTGAAATATTTATTTTGATTGACTGAAGGATTAGTGCAAGTTCAGTTCCGCAAAGCTGCTCCGAGATGGAGCTCGCAAGGTTAAGGTTTCCCTGATGATTTCCAACTTCCGATAGTAAAGGCCATTAGAAGAATAATTGGTGAGGTTGGGTTTATTGGAGATTAATAAAATAACAAATGTAAAGAAAAACAAACATTTTAATAGATAATATACCGGACAATGATTTAATGGTACAATAATTTGTCAATAAATGGTGTGAACATGTGTTGGAATTACATCCATTAATTTCATAGAGACAAAATATATAAAATAATATCTGAGATAAAATTCACATATTATTTATCTCATCGCATTTCATTAATAACCGGGAACATTCATCACATTTTAAATATAAATGCCACAATATCGACATCACTCTATACACATCCCATTATAAGGAAAATAATAAATAAATATCAACAACAAATCTGTACGACCTTTGATTTATAACTGATCTGAGAGCTGAGATTGGATAAAGAAAAGTGAAAAAAGCTTAATGGATTATTTTATTTATGCTGTTTTGTGTACAAATTCGTTGACATATTGGTTCATCCACAGTCATCCACTTAATGGTATAGCAAAAGCAGTGGTTTATATATATTATGTTGTACCGAATTCAGTAAAATTGCGTCAGACCTTGGAATAGAGGTTCCAATTCGTTGTGATGAAATATTTGAAAACTTTACTGAATGATTATGCATACATATTGTTAACCATCGCCTTTATAATGAAAGTAACTGATCAAACTCGCCTTTGCTTGTCTCAAATGTTGTAATTAAATAAAATTATGAAGATTTTCAAATATGTTAATAATAAAATCGTACAGAAGTGTGAACTCCAACAATAGTAATAGTCTACCAGGTGAAATTGTACAATATTACAGATCATTGAAGTTATTTATAGGTTTGTTTAGGAAAATATACAATGCACCGTGCTGCGAACATTAAATAATTAGAACAATAATATAACAAATAACCTTATTAAGAAGAAAAAACTTTGATTAGAAAACTATCTAACAGAGATCTCAAGAATGAAATGATATCTACTGTGAATACCATTGCAGCAGTGTCTCCATGGCAACGTGAATTCATGTAGATTGTATCGCGGAATCCTACCCTCATTATTTCTCAAATTATGCATTTAAGATAGTTTCTATTTAAAATCAGTCTTGTTAGTTTGCAAATGTCGATAAATTAAATTATTTTAAATCTAGATTGTACAATAACATTGATTCTTTAATTTCCATTAGAATGTGTAGCAATAGAACAACTTCTGAATTAAATTAAATTCATATTAATCAACTTATCCAAATTGCCGACATGAGGTAGATTGGGCTCGTTGGTAGTCCAAAACAAACATTAATATTATTTTAATAATAATTCAAACGTATTATCGATTTTTGTACCGTGAGTTTCAATTTGTACCTATTTTGGTTTTAAATGTATTTAGGATTTGGGTTACAAAAATATATCAGATGGAAACGTACAATATTTTAGACAAAGCCAGATAACATCAATAATAATTAATGACTTAATTCAAGGTACAGATTATTAATTAATTTACAATAATATATATATCTTTTCCTATTCAACCAAATTTTCATATCATTATAGAGCATATTTTACAAAATCAATCATTTTGATTGTAATTATAATATCTTTGGAAATGAAATCTGTCCATTCATTAACATTGTACATTATTATAAGTGTGTGAGATTTGGCATCGAATGATATAGACTTAACCCTAAATTACAATAAATATTTTCCAAAATATTATAATAGAATCATTTTTTATTTGTTACAATATGTATCGAAGAAATGTTAGTTAAAATAAAACAGGTGATACTCAAAATAAAATATAATATATCCCTGTGAAATAAACTTAAATGTGGATTAAAATTAATACCCGTAATTGAAATCAAATCATTTTAGACCTAAATTTAACCTACTGCACAGCAAAGTGAGGTAACCATAAACACTCTCCTATTATTAATATTTCATGAATCTATCTATTTACAACAACAACAAAACCATAAATAATATGTCAGCATAACACGCGGAATGTAAAATCACCAAAAAACGTTTTAAAATAAATAATACATCCAATTAAACTTGATTCCCTAAATGAAAATTTTAATTTAAACTTGGCGGTGAAGTGTCTGCAGAAATGTTTACTAGATTAAATGGCACATTTTTTGGAAAATATAAATTACATATAATCCGTAGTATATATCCAATTACTATTATTATTGACTTGTACATGCCCGTCTATTGGGTTTGTACACGTATTGGTTCACACATACTCGTACACGTCTCGTATTTTCTATATCTATAGAATATAATATGTTTCGTATATACAAATTGGTCAGAGGAACACTGATTGAATCCAAAAATTATGTCTAGTTTTTGTTTCTAAACAGCAAAATAAAATCTTTGGAAATTTACATTTCATGGCATTCGATACAAGAATATCTTCTTAAGAATTAATAATATATATACAAGCATACACCAATCGAAAACACCTTGGGAAGGAGAATAGAAATGAAATTAGTTTGCAAATATGCTATTGTGGTTAAGTACAAGAAAACATTTTATGGGACTATACGAGAAAACTTTACATTTTAATTAAAACCAAAGAGTTATTTATTCAGGTAAAATCAATAGATTCCAATGTAATCGACCGTCAATTTAATACAATACAGTAATTTATAGCCACAACAACATTTGATACGAAACATGAACCCATTATCATCCCCTAGGACCCTCCTAGGTGCAAGTAATTATACGCCATTTATATATTCTTTGAGTAATTCTCCCTAAAAGACATATATTTACAGTCTACATCGAGTGAGGTAATAAAGGTCGAGTATAGATTTTTACTTTTATTCGATCAAACAAAAGCTTCATAGTTTTATAAAGCCAGCTAATGGGAAACTGGTTTCAATTCGTCAACAATACAGCAGCGATTGGATGACTCCCTAAGGCAATCTGGACCATTATATCCGTCTCCTGCAAGATCAACTCCCTACAATGGAATGCAGACTTCAACAATGGCTTAATAATCGGCATTGTTTAATTTGGACAAAATAAGCCGTTATTATGTGCGATCGGGAATTGAAGGAAGTAAACATTTTGTCATGACTCGACCGTTCAGCTGGGGTCATGGCTGTATTCAATATCCACAATTCAAGGAAATATTATACGGAAAATTACCGGTGTCGCTTTCCATTGTTTGTTGATCGACGTCTGAGCCACCGAAACCTGAATCGACCGTTCGCACACAAATATGTTCCTACTTTCTGCAAAAAAGTCAACTAACCGGATTGTTCGTTACGTTCTATTTAAACTCCGCTGGTCGTATTGAGGATTTTATGTGAGAACCAGGGATAACCGTGTCTACAATTTATCTTGGAAATTAGGCGAACACCGATGTTCTTACTCCTTAGATAATACCCATTATGTAAAATAAAGATTTACACCAGCAGACCAAAAAGGTTCAGTTCTCTTTATGTAGAATTCCGACGTTAAACAATAAAATGTTTATAGGCAAAAGCATGCAAATACTATTATGTAAATGACAGGCGTTTTGCATAGTTGCATATTTATTGGCGTATCCCAAAATTGCAACATCTTTTGACTGACTGTCGTAAAAGCAATCATAAAAATTTATTGACTTTTAGCTATAACTTTCAGTTTGGGTTTGTTTCTTTGTAATGATTCCATGGCCAAACTACCGAAGTAAAGCACAATTTTGGCAAATGTCTAAAATTTTATGGGTGAAAACCGTAGGCAAAAAAACAGGAAGAGAATTAGGGTTCGGAACCGGGCGATGGCGCGGTATCGCCACTCGGTCACTTATAAACACGGATACACTTATTTCAGTTAGGAAATGTTTCGTTGGTTTTTGTTTGACCCGGGCGGTCGGCCGCTCTGATACATTCAAACGAATATTGCCTAAATTTGCAACAGGCAAGTTCCAGACTCAGGTATGTGGATTCAGATACCCGCAAGCTCGGTGATTTGATCCCCTTTATTTTCCAAACTTCGGAATGAAAAGACTACAAAATAATGTACAATGGCCGTTCTTTTCTTTTTTCTCTTTGTAGCCAAATGATTTATTTCCACGTATTTTTGAAAAGTTTTGTAAAGAGACTTTTTTTCGATTTCTAAACATATTTTCTGTGCCAGCAGTCGATTGTTTTTGAAATACAACACTGAAATAAAGTAAAATGACTAACCTGAGTACGGAGGAGATGAAGGAGGAATAAAGGTCCAGATTAGCAATAAACAGTTAACACATAGAGAGGGATGCTGCTGAGGGATGTCGAGAGGAGCGCATGCTAAGCGGGACTTGTATTCTCGCGCGGACTAGCGCAGCGAGCAATACTCTATTCGAGAGGAACTTGTATACCAGAATAAAAACTTCCACGTTTTTGTACAAGGGAACAACATAAAAATAAAAACACAAATACCCCGTTAGTTAAATATGTACAGAGAAGTGGGCGAGTTACTAATATTATTACTAAACTTAATATCTTAACACTTAACGTATCGTATCCTAGTGACTGTGTGGGAGGAGGGGGCGGGGGCGGGGGCGCTAGGAGATGTAATAGCGGCGGCCCAGGGAAAGGTCCTCGGGCTCCGTCTGCTCCGGCATCAGCGGGCACATGATGCCCTCCGAGGAGTCGCTGCAGGACAGCGGCGAAGGCGGCGCGGAGTCTGCCTGCGAGTGCGGGGTAGAGTAGGGTGAGAGCGTATGCGCAGCGCATTTGTGGTGCAGCAAGTGGTGCCTCCTGCGGAAGCTGCTGCCGCACCGCTCGCAGGCGAATGGCTTCTCCCCGTTGTGGAGCAGAGCATGCGCCTTGAGCTGATTGGAGTCGGAGAAGCGCGCCTGGCAGAGCGCGCAGCGGTAGGGCCGCTCTCCCGTGTGCACGCGGAGATGGCGCCTCAGGTTGGCCACCTGCACGAAGTGGCGCGGGCAGTGAGGGCAGCTGTAGGGCTTCTCGCCCGTGTGCAGGCGCAGGTGCGTCTTCAGGTGGTGGTCCCGCGTGAACCTCTTATGGCACTCTCCGCACTCGAAGGGTTTCTCGCCCGTGTGGGTGCGCTCGTGGTTCTGGAGGACGTGCTTGTAGCCGAAAGAGCGCGAGCAGACCTTGCACGTGAACAGCTTGTCACGCGGGGGCTCGCGGGTCATCTGGGCGGGCGGGGAGCCAGCCGAGGAGGGCGGGGACAGAGGGGCGGGGGGACTGAGGTGCGCAGGGGGCTCTTTCTTTACAGCCGCTCTCCTTTTCCTGGGCTTCTTGTCGGAATCCATCTCCCCGCTGCTACTGGTGACGATGTGATTATTGTTGTTGTGCATCTTCCTGGGAGGTGGAGAGGGGGAAGGTGGGCAGGGCGGCCAGGCCAGCAGCGCGCGGTGGTAGAGCGAGGGCGGTAGGCCCGGTAGGCCCAGCAGGGCGGCCGTGTGGCTGGCCAGCAGCTGCCCTGCGCTCAGCATGGGCGGGTAGTTGGAGTCTCCGCCCATGCTCATGCTTCCCATGTTTCCTTCTTGCTTCATACTACTCAACGACCTTACGCACACCACACCTGCGGAAAAACAAAAAAATTAAATGTGAGCATAAATAATACTGAAATTAGTAAAAAAATAAATAAATTAAATGTTTCATATATCTGCGTACATTTCAACATTTTAGCAATCTGCAATATCACCACGGCTAAAACTCAACCAACAGAACGATGGCGCATGGCTTTTATAGAAGGTTTCATGATTATTCATCCGGGCATCGGGACAATGGCCACAGGGTCCCCGAGAGATGATCATTCATTTTTTTTTAATCGGTAATATTGAAAAATAGCGAATTATTGTGAGGTATGATTGCGGAACCGAAATTCATTGTCATTTATCATTTACCGAGTCCACGTGTCTCGCGATCTATTATGCCAGTGAATTCAGCGTCCCCACTCGATCTATTGATACCCGGGACGTTCGAGATTCACCTAAAGTGCATGCACCCCCTCCTCGACTGACGTAGCAACAATAATAACTCTGTATTCTTCTAGACAAAGTAGCAAGAATGTTTATCTATCTCAATGACATCCAGGTGGATAAGAAACCGATTACATTTTGAACGAGATGTTAGAAAAAATCCAAAGGGGTTTGATTTTGAACGCGTCCAAATTGGGCAACGATTTTTTTGACGGAAATTTTTTTCGTCAGGAAGCGACAGAATTTTCGAATGAACGTTCTAGTTTATAATGCACATGTCCCATAAGACTTCCTTGTGCCATTTGCATTTTAAGGAAAGCATTTATTTGACATCCTGGGAAAAAAAGTCAGTTAATCATTAGAAGTATTTGACGACACGATGTCCCAAACCTTTTGGGTTGAAACAGGAAACGATCCTGAGTATGTCCGTCTGATGCAATGGGGAAACCAATATGTTTATACTAATGCACTCCAAACTACAGCTGACTCTAGAATGGATCAAGATGTCATCTGGTAGCACTCTTCCTCATCAACACACTGCTCACGCAATCCCAACTTGTCTAGTCCAACTAAAAAACTACAATGAATGATTAATATCTACGTAAAAACGTCGAGCTTACCTCAACATTAAAATCGTATTCTCAAAATGTTAAATCAGCATTCGATCACTCGACACAGATGATTCTACCAACTATGTACTACAACTGTATTTTTAATCATAGATCGCTAAACTTCTGTCATAATTAATTAATAATATCGAACTAAAATGTGTAAGTAATCCGTACCCGTACTAGAATTTGTAGGACTAATTTGACGAAATCAACAATGCTTCACAGCACAGATTCGGGAATTAGATTTTAATCACTGTAGAAGCTTTGCCGAAACCGAATAAAACGAGGACTCGGCCAGATTAAACGGAGGCTGTATTTGGAAATTCGATTCATTAAATCGTATTCCTTTGTGCAAACTAGAGGACCCGGATGGTGATCCGACCCTTTGTCGGCAGTTGGCGGGACTCCTATTGGGCCGCTAATTGATATGGAAAGAAAATGACCCCTGCTCTTAAAGATGGATACCAAAATCTTACTTGTACATTGATTTATCGATATTTCTTACAGTAACAATTTTATTAACGACGAAATTAAGTACCTAACAAGATATTATTGTAGGTTGGCAGCTGCCTAATAAAACTTGGTTGAACTTGTTTCGATAGCTATTAAAATAATAATAATGCGAACTCCCATCCAAACGTTTCCGATATATTATTATCAGAAATGTAAAGATCTTGCAAAATCACTCCTTTCTTCGCATTCAATTAGCCATAAGTTTTACCTTATCAATCACTTGCCCCCTCGGCCGATGTTTGTTCAGTCACCGCCGCCCTCGCGCACCCTTGCCCGCCTCTGGTTAGGGGTCGGTGGGGGGAGAGGGTACAATTCATCAATATTAGAGTTCGTTAAGATGGCCGCCGGGGTGAGCGCGCGTTCGCAATCTCCCGCGCCTCCAACTTTCCACTTAAGTGAAAGTAAAGCCGCCCGCTTTGTTTTTAGGCATAGGTAATAATAATGAAGAAAGAACCTACTTTATTATTCCAGCATTATTATTATTATTATTTACCCCCGTGAGCCTTTTTACAGCATTGAGAGGCGGCACGGGCACAGGTGGACAGAGACTTGAAAGGACAACCCCTAATGGGTTTCGCGTAAGATAAGTAAATATGAATAATTTAGACATTTTTCAGACAACTTTTTTAATGCGCCTAAATCCTTTACGTGAAGTTCTTCGTAGGTACCTACCCATTTTAACAAGGTAGAAGATCTAATATTCAATCCAAAATAAATAAAATGGACGTCATATAAATTATTATAAAGTTGTAATAATTCAGTTACAACATTACAATATTTAGTTTCCAGTCCATCATACTTAATTTTGAAGTAAGCCAGTGGACACAATAATCAACGATTTTAAAAATAGTTAGTTTCTTCCTCCTTTGACCGCCTACAAATATTAGTGTGTAAAGCTGTATCTAATTTTACCGGACACTTATCTATTACCTATATAATATAATATGCAAGAAAAGTATGTCAAGTAATACCTATTTTTTCAGCTAGCTTCTAAATGTAGGTAATATTGTATTCAGATTTACCTACTGAGAAATCTTCCCCTAACTTCAGCACTCAGCACGAGCACGTATGAATGTAAAACGCTCTCGGCAACCTGTAGAACAAACTAAGAACCTGCGGGTTTGGGCCGCGCCTCATTATTCAACCACTCTGGTTTTAACTTTATTTTTAATTTCGGAGAAAATTCGCGATATTAAATTGAAAACAAACTACGTTTTAATTAATACGAAATCCATCCCGGTCGCCAAAGTTGGGCGGCGCTTGAGGCCCTTGTCCGGCAGGCGTTATTAATTGAGAACTCTTAATTAAATTTCGGAATAATTATAAATTTAATAAGAAAACGAGGGCGTAATTGAAAAAAGTGATAACTTTTCCGAGTGTACGAAACTTGAAGATTTCGTGAGTGGCGAGTGGCGCCCTCTCTCCGGTCGTGGTCGGAAGAAGCGAAATAGGGACGAAAGATATTTCAATTTTATTTTCATGATAGTAGATTTAGCGAGGAAATTTATATCTCTTCAATATTGAGGAGGTTTTTTTAATTTATCAGGGCTAATTAGGCTCTAATTTAATATATGTACCTACCTGCACAAAAATGTTAATGTGAAGGTAATTTATTAGCAGAGAAGTAGGACCTACCTAGATAGGTGGGTACTTAGGTAGATATAATAATACCGATAAAGAATTCAAAATAAGTGAATTATTAGGTGCACGAAGAAAAATGAGCATTGCTTAATTATTTAGAATCTCTTCAAAGTATTATAGATTACAGGCCATTTGCGAATGAATCGATAGGTTTCTTTACTAACTTAAACACGAGTGCATAAAAATCGTAATATTTTCGCTTTTCGTCGTATTATCAAGGCAAATCCAGGTGCATGAACACGTATTCCCATATATTAGGAATTTATTAAAAGTTTATCAGAAAACAGCCTGCAATACCGCTATTAACTGGATCACCAATAATTTTAAGAAATTCTTAATAATTATCCGTGTAGGGTAATTGGACGAAATCTACGTTATTGGCTGCAAACGGTAGTTTTACTATATTTTATCATTACATTGAAAACAGAATTATTCACAATTTACGATTACGAAAATTAAAATATTGTTAAGCGCCTTTCACGGAAAACAGAGATAAGTTTTCATTCAATTTCTATTTATCTATCTATCGCTGATAGCATATTACATATCATAAATAGGTACATTTTTTGTTGGGAATACCTACTGTCGTACGACACATTTATTTAATCTTTAATTATTTTTATGTAGTTACAACAAATGGTATGAGTTTTATTTTTTTACGGTTGCATTGTACAAGAATAATTATTACCAATTTTGTGGTTATATAACTAACAAGGGCCTTATGACTAGATTGTCAGCAACAATACATGTGTTGCGTAACCCTCTCCACAAAGGAGTTGTTAAATCATTTGTCCAGCAAGAAAAGGTTTAAACACTGAGAAACTGCCATAAACCGTTTTCAATGAGCTTTCGTTTGCGTTATTATGAACCTAATCATTACTTTTATTACTATCGACTTCTGAATGAAAGAATGGGTAAATGAAATCGAAAGCAAGGGTGTGAAAGGGTTTTTTTCTATGGCAAAAATATTAAACTTTCTATTTTATCACTGTTAATAGCTGGTGTACGGATTTTTAAAAAATCCAGTGTTTTTTTTATGTGAATACTGGACAAAAGTCTCTACTCCTACCAACTGTACAGAGCCGGTGGGACTATGACATCCCCGATAGGAATATTTTGAGAGGATGGAAGGAGTTGGGAAGAGAATGAGAAGGGGACCAGGAAAATTGGTAATCAGAAGGCTATTGAGATCTGGCCACTAAAATCTGCTATTGACATAACAAGCAACCCTTTTTTATGGTGGTGTTTCACCGGGCCACCCTGAATTCAAGTTGTTGATTAACAATATTGTAATTGACGTACAAAGTACATTGAATAAGAATCAGTCTTTCGATTGAACAGAATTATTGTTTAACTGAACAGAAATCGTGATATAATAAAGAACACGCACAGAATTGCCGCCATCAGTAGCGATAAAGCTACAAAATCAAGATATGCTTTCAAACACCACAAAGGACCACGTCCGCCATTATATTTTCATGGATATTTTTAACGATCCAACAATTATTTTATTGACCCCAGGATGACTGCATAACTCGCCCAAATAAGTTTTTAAGCACTTTCCCGCATGGTGCCTGAGTGGACGGACTGGAGAGATATTATGTATCATTTGGAAAGTGGGTTAGGAAACCTAAGCAAAAATTCGGTGACGCGTATTTTTTAATTGGATTAAAGCGGTTGTGGCTTCCTTTACAGTGAGTATTTAAGTAGAGTAGGTGGGATACTTGGTTTGGGGTTAGCCTGCAGCGTATGCAAGTTACGCACTTATAAAAACGCCAAATAAGCGTATTTATAGTCGAGGCGCTGGAAAGGTTGAATACGGAATTTCAGTAAAAAATGTTTTGCAGCTTAAAAATTATATATTCACATAGACCAACAAACGGTGATCCCGAATATGTTATATGAAGAATTAATAAATCGTCATTTAAAAACGAAATAAATATGACTTAATTTTGAGTTACTGTTAAAATTAGAATATTCTTGGGTACTAATAATAAACATTATAGTGCGTACCTTGCATTGAACTGACTTTTTTTATGATTCTCAAACTGTAGGCGTTAAACTACCCTTATGGTTAAACGCAACGCTCGTTGTATTCTACGTGTTCACAGACGGTGTTAATTAATTAATTTTGTTTAAATACGCTTTTGCAAGGTATTGCTTTACAGTATTAAGACAAATTATTTATTTGCGCCCTCATATACGCAATATGAATATGAATAAATAGTTTTGTCCATATAAAAACTCAATTCTATCGAGAAAGGCATACAAATACAATATTGGATTGAATCATCGGTAAAATATTGTATTTTTGTGCCTTTCTCGAAAGAATTAAGTCTTTAAACGAACAAAACTATTGATTCATATTCATATTGCGTATATACGGGCGCAAACAAATAATTTGTCTTGATACTGTAAAGCAATACCTTGCAAAAGCGTATTTAAACAAAATGAATTAATTAACACCATCTGTGAACACGTAGAATACAACGAGCGTTGCGTTTAACCTTAAGAAAAAATGTTTTAGGTACCTACCTATACTTCTATTTAATTATCTTATGAGATTTTTGTAAGAATGACATTGCAATAACTATTGGTTTTTCTTAGTGGAATCTCATGTTTGTGATATTTAAGTTAAAGTATTTATTTAAATAAAATGTTTTTACGTCGTTAGATTATTTGCTTAACCTAAACCAATGGTTCAAAAACTGTTTTCTAGTGCGGTTTAAACGTATTTTAAAAATCCTTAAAAAAATCTTGTGAGAAAGGGGATTTTTAATATATTTCGTCATTTGTTAAATATTACAGCGCTTTTGAGGTGATTTAACACAAAAATCGCGCTATGCAAATTATAAATATATAATTATTATATTCTATTATATTGGAAAACCACAAATCGTAAATCCGGCTTAAGTAATTTTTTGCATAAGATCTGATATAAAATATATTCGTAGCCATTGAACAAATGCTTATTGGTTAGAATATTAAACATTTTCCACTAAACGAGATATTATTGTAATTTTTCCGTTGAAACATTCTAACTGGAAAAAACCGAATGGCTGGAGAGGACTACTAAAGTTACACAAAATTTAATAATTCGGAAAGTGTATTAATATGATTTTCGTGTACATTTATAACATTGATGAGGAACATCATATATTTAATTAAATGTTTGGTTATTAGCTACTTGTTAGCCGTCGCATATCGCATATCGGCACTGGGTTAGGCGCGCAAGCGCAATAGCAAAGTTCAAATACCTAATCTCATTAGCATAGTAAAAGTAGATAAATACTTTAATCGCCGGTTTTGTAACCAAATATTTAACATGTTAATATTTCAAAGGAATAATTATTGCGCCCTTTATTAGGTACCAAATTAATTATTATGCCTAACACAAACAAATTTTAAAATAAAGTTAGTTTATTATTATTGAATAGCGTTTAGCGGAATTAGCGCCTATACGGATTCTACATTTTAAGATGCAGAATATTTTAAAGAATGTTTACTAATTACTAACACTTAGTTATAACCACTTTTATTGGTTAAAAACGACCGACATGTTTCGAAAGCAATACAGGTGATTAAAACTTAGTGTTGATTATGTTTTATTAAAATGTTGCCAAAAAATAAGTTTGCTATATTTGAAGAAGTTTTAAGTGTATATCTAGGTTGAACCTTTTGTTAACATTAATAATTTTAGTGGATAGTAGGTATTTGTACATTGCATTAATTACATAAATAAAATTACATAGATGTGGTCTTCATAGATTGATCAAAAATTGTGTGAATAGGAATATACAGCGGGTTATTTTATGTAAAAGAGAATAATGTGCCGACGCGCGCGTGCGGAATCGAACCTACAACCAATAGCTCTAAAAGCGAGCAAATTATCAACTCAGCCACGGAGATCAATACTACTCCTACGTACATTAACAATATAAATTACATTAATTACACAAAAAACATCTAATTTAATCTATTTCTAGAGCTTGTATTAATTTTATACTTCTTGTCGTCATTAAATTTTACGGACAAATTCAATTGTTATTTGTATTGTATTATCTAGTATGTGGTTGTGTACTGTGATATGTAATTATTATTTATGGTATATTTATACCTAGGACATTAAATAAATAATTAAATACGTAAGGGTAGAAATGTATGGAAAACGTTAGAACATTTCTTCATAGTAAGTGAATTATGTTAAGTACATAGTTGGCACTTGTATGTTGTTTATTTTATACATCTTAAAGGTAAACTCAATTACTAATCTTATACATAAGCTTCTTATTTCTTGAAGTAGGCGCTACAAAGCTTTGGTTAAAAATACGTACTCGGTTAAGATCACTACGATGCAGATCATTGTGCAATTTAAGCACAATAATATGTACTTGACTATCCGTTCAAATAACAAACCGAATCAAGTGTAGTTTAAAACTTATTTAAAGAAGTATAATTGCGGTCAGCAATGCTTATGAATAATTAGTTTTACTTCAACATAGTTCTAAACATACTTAAAAAACTCTTATATCAATTGAATTTTGTATCTAATTAAGTAAAACGTTATCGTTTTAACAAAGTAAACAAATCGTAGAAACCCATGCTGTAAATTTCTACAGTGTAAAAATGTGGTATCTGCAAAACTTCAACCCAAGGAATATCTTAATACAGAGTAACTGCAATCATTTTCACAGTGAAATTAGGTTAATTAATTAGTATCAAAATCTTACCTCTGCCACTTTGGTTTGGTTGCAACGATAAAGCCATTCCTTCTCAGCAGTTGAAAAAGTTCGCCATAATAGATAAACAATCACCAAAGTTTTTTTTAATAAAATCACATTCAATATAAATCAAAACTTCTCAACTGGATTCTCCCATACAAAGTGTCACTCGATGTTTCTAAATCTAAAACAAAACACAAACGAAACCAAAGATAAAATGTTCGAATTTTTAAATAAAATTGTTTCGCAAACAAATTTGAAATTTAGCGTGTGTGCCGCTCGGAGTTAGTTAGTTTGACGTCTGTCTACGCGCCGTGCTGCAGACGTTATGAATTCGGCCGGTCGGCGATTGACCTACCGCAACACTGGAAGGCTCCGTACGATAGGGGCAGATCCCATCAGCCCCCTCTCCTGCGATACGCCCCCCTCCACACGTAGTAAAGAAAACATTCCCCCACCCCTTCACGGGATGAATCGGTAGGTGTGTGCACATTCATGCCCTGCATGTGTGTTGACGTTGATATGCTTGTAGGTGTGGGGTGTGTGTGTGTGTGTGAGATGGCTTTTATCTTTCCACTGTCTCGTGTGAGGGTGAAGCAGTGTCGCGATGGTTCATTATTCCCATAGTAAACTGGTTGACACCTCTCCGTATTCATTTTTTCATGGTATCTACCTACTTTTGATATATGTACAAGTATAATTATTATAGGTAATATTTTTTAGTATGGGAGGTACACATTACATTAAATTTAATCTCCAATGAGATAAAGTCAACTGCTTTACATGTCAATTAAATATTAGCTTTCTAAGTAGGGTACTTTTCGCATGAAATTAAAAAAAAAACATACAGAAATATTTACACTACTCAAAAATAAACATCCCTTTCCATAACTGCAAAATTTGAACAACTTATAACTGCTTTTTTATTTAGATACCAACTCAAAAATCAAGAGCAGTATTAACATTTTTTTATTATTTCTCCAAAATAAGCTGTTATTTAGATAGTTACCAACCTACCTATCTTACCTTTTCATAAATTATTTTTTAAATCGTTATAATAATGCTGACAGCTTTGGTTGACGCTCTGTATTTTTTTCACAAATCCTATGATATTATTAAAACAAAATGAAGATCCTAGTTTAAAATTTACAGTATATATTCCTCGTAAAATCTGCAATTTCTTGAAATTTATGTAGGTCTAATATTTGTATACCTACTCAACTATTCTAATAATAACAATGTGATTTCCCTGCATCCGTTATAATAATTATGATTGCAATTTAACGATACATTAATTTGTTCAATTACAAATTGATGTTAATTGCGCTGCCTACTGCAGAAAATATCAATTATTCAAACCAGTCTGAGCAATGCAATTATAGATACATTTAATTTTATATTATTTTAATCAATAAAAATCAAATTTAAATAAAATTATATTATAAATAACAAAGCTGAAAAATCAGTTAATTATGATAGTGTATTTGTAATTATTACCATTTTTTTCTACATGAAGTTATGAAGTTATCCAAAAAAAGAATGCCTAATATGAACTTACATAACTTTTAAAAACATATTTTTAAATAGATAACTTTCTAAATATTTTATTTCTAAAACATCTAAACACAATAGAACTCACTTACTTATCAGTAAACAATATTCCAAAATTACTAATAAAAAACCCAAAAGCCATCATGAAAATTATTTTGAGAGACTCTTTAAAAAAATTTCAATTCAATTAACCAAATTCTATATCAATAGTCCTTTATATTCATAAATACAAAACACAAGAAATAACGATTAACACGTTTATTAGAAACACTAGATCCCAGGGTCAAAAACATATCCAACAACCAACCTCAAATACAACATTTAGCAAAAAAGCTTCCAATACTATGGTACTAAACTCTACAACAAAATCCCACTTTCAGTCAAACAACAATATTACAAAAATAATATTACAACAATATTATAAAATATAGCTGGACATAAAACACAGGGAGATCAGAAATAGAAAATATGCTGACATCAAGCACAGACTGAAACCATAGCACACAACTGCACTAAAAAACACCATGTAATATATTTATAATCGATTCAGAAAAAACACTACATTATTACGATATATTTATTTAGAGTTACTTCACATTATCCATACTCCTAAATTTTAATAATATGTAAATGAACTCAGGATATGAGATCCCAATGAGGATATCGTTATCTCTATTTGTTTCAAAAGAAAGAAAGATGATTGAAGTAGATATTTTTGTTGATAATTTATATGGATTCAGAAAAAAAATTCTGCTATTGTTAAATAATATGTTGCACTGATGATAATATGTTGACTGTATTATGTATTACTTGCGTCTCTTACTTTTCTGTAATATTTGTATTTTTAATTTTGAATTTTTATTTTTATTTATTTTATATTTAATCTTTATTTAGGTATATGAAAATTAATGTGTCTTTGTATGTGTATTTGAATGTTAACTGAGTTTTTATAACTGGATTGTTCAAACGTAAGTGAGATCGTCTGTAAAAACCCAGTATAAATAAATAAATAAATAAAACCATTATTATTATTGTTACTATTTCAGTATAAAAATACAATATTTTATTTGACTTTGTTAGGGACAATATATTGACGCTTATAAACCATATTGTAATAATTGAATCATGGTTGTATTTAGTCCCATTTGTGACCGTTAGGTAATTTTTGTGTCTATATGTTTATATTTTCATTGGTACTACTTCGGCAATGATTAAAGGTTTTGTTTTGCATAAACGAATCAAACCATTTTATTTGTTATTTATTAACTCTCATATAATAAATTACTTATTTACCGTCAGCAGCAAATCATTCACATATTTAATTCGTGATGCACTATACTACATTCATTTCTCTAAAAAAATATTGATTCATTGATAGCAAATGTCTATAATTATTAGAAATTCCGTGAATTTTGCTGTTTGATCACAGTGTGAGTTTTATTAACTGAGTTGACAAAACTGAGTAAAGTCTGCAAAGTCCAGAAGTTTTAATTTGTATCTAGTATGTAGCATCAATTCTGAAAATTAAAAAAGGTTTTATTTAAAAATTCCCAAATATTTGTTTTGTGGTATAAATTAGTACCTACGAACATACACCTACTGTCAAAATTCATTTAGTTTAGGTGTGAGGTGTGAACATATTATTTTTAATTTTCGAGCAACAATTAAATTTTGACTCTTGGCTCTATTTTCCAAAGCAGAACTTTAAAAAAAACACACACCTATCTCTATCCCGACACAATATCCTTACTTCATCAGCATTCACATATTTTTTACACTTCAGTTTACTCAAAAATAGAAGAGGAAAATTTAATTATTCTGACACCATAATTATTTTACTTTTGAATTCTTTCGTAAAAATGGAGATGTACACGAAGAAAATGAGTAGGTACAGCTAATATATTAAGAATCTCTTCAAATTATTGGTAATCTGGTTAAAAACGGGATTGCAGGCCTTAACGAATTAATTAACAGGTTTCCTGATATTTTTTTATTAAATGAATTGTTCATGAAAATATTCGGATTTTAATGAACACGTATTCCGACATTGTGATAATGTATTCGAAATTACTATAAAGTATCGATATTTCACGCAAAGCCGGGTATTAGTAAAATAGGAATTTTCGGTGATAAAGTTTAAAATATAATTTATTAATTTTATTGGATTTACTAAGAATCGCCGTTGTAATTAAAATAATCTCTCAACAAAACTGCTCATTATGCATTATTTCCTAATATTATTATTAGTTTTGTTTTTTTTTCTTTGCATTCACAGTTTTTTTCTAATAATTTACGTGTTTGCCCATTATTAAAATAAGGTGTTTTAAAAATATACCTTGACAGCGCCTAGAAATTACAACGAATATTGAATAATATATATATATATCTGTTCATTTTAGCCGTGTAAACATTTTAATATTCGTTGGAATTATCGAACATCTCGTTTGAATTTCCGTGAATTTTACAAACTAAATAAAAGGTCATTATCAAATTTTATTTGAGGTGCAACAACCTTTAAATAGGTTCCTAAATGAGTCAACTATTATAACGAACATTTTCAGGGTATCCTATATCTACAATTATTTGTATTAAGATATATATTCACAGTAATTGTGTTTAATTCTCAGAACTCCATTTATTTTTTTCTGTAATTTAAAGTTAATCAAATAACGTTATTATTAAAATACTCGTTGAACTTAAAAATAACATTATTAAATTTGATTAAAAAATATATCGATTTATGTTAATTTTATTTTCTTGAAAAAACTGAAGAAAAATTCTCAACATTCACAAACTTACCAAAGTTATTATAAAAGTTAGTTACATAAAAATGTAAAATGTATGTTTTAAAAAAAAGAAGTTCAATTGTAAGAACAAAACTAATTGTTCAACGAAACAAAATTAATATTATTATATGTGAATATAAACAATTAAAGAGATATAAGATTTTGGTTCGTCTGATAATACCCAGTTTAGTTAAGTTATTTAATGATACTAGTTTCATTAGTTCCATTCTCGGTAGTACAATCAATAAGTAAATCATTTTAATAATATCACGATAAAGGCATTAAAAAAAAAAATAAGTGTGGGTACACTTTTTTCTTCTGATTGGTGTCAATATTAGATTTTCGTTGAGAACTTTATTTTTCAGTGTAAATTTTTAGTTACTTTTTATAATTTGCTATAGGTTTCACAAATCATTAGCATTTTTATAAACAAAATGTAAAGAAATTTTCACATAGTTAATGGCCATGAAATTCGATGATAATAATAAAATATTCTAATGATACCTACACATCCTAAACTGTTGTAATATATTTTTTATATTTCTGAAATTGATATGTCACATTCAGAAATATAAAAAATATAATGAATTTACACACAGGTAATTAGAAATTAATAATTTTCGAAAAATAAAATCACGTGAAGCAGGTACTTTGTGATGTGACGTTATAATTTATGATAAAATAATAGCTTATTTGAAACTATAATTTATTTTTTAAACTTATTGACGACCAGGTTTCGTCAGGGCAGTGTAATGCAATGAAACAAGTTACATTTGTGTTATAAATACATTATGCTTGACACTTGGTCGGCTCTATGTATACAAATAATTTTAAAATGTCTTTTTAAAAAGTTAATGTTTTATGTAATTAAGTACGTATTGTAATATATAAGTACATAATGCATTAGGACAGTAACAAAGTAAAATACCTCAAGGATGCAAGTCACATAATGTATTATATACAATGAAATCTCTACCAAATAGTATGCATAAGGCTTTGCTTCGATCACCTCCTGCAAGTCCCCCTTCAAACCACACATCCTTAATTACACTCTCCTCGACTTAACGCGCTGCATTGTGAAAAAATGGTAGCACGAGTATATTTTTAGTTGTTTCCCCACAAAGAATATAACTTCCTTTCTTTATTAAGATTTTTTTACCGGGCGCGCAGAAATAAACGCGGGTCGTTTGTTTTTTATTCGGTGTTTTAAAGTTCCCACCTGCGCGGCGCATGCGCGGGGCGCGCGTGCCGCCCCTCCCCCTGGCCATATCCCTTCCCCTCACCCGGGGGAGGGGTCGTGACGGAGGCCTCTCTCGGAGGAAAGGCAAAGTTAAAAGTGCAGCAGAATGCAGAGCGTGCAGTGGCGCGCTTTACAATTAAAACTCCAATGACGCGGAGAGCTTTCGTAAAAACAAATATTTTTAAAACCAATACCACTGTACACATTATCCTTATTTTAAAGTGGAACAAAAAAAAACAAATAAATATTATTAGTACCTATTTTTATAAGAACTCTTCTTTTTCTTTTGAATTTTATTCCACCTACCATTTATTCAACCAAACAGAAAGATTTCTCGAATATATATTTTTTTCTTATTCTTATATTTGCCACGAAGTTTAGCGTTTTGCCTTTCAATAATAAATGTCTTCATCGTAATAGTACGAGTATTTTACAAAATTCTCGAGTCTAAGTATGTTTGTATTTCTCTCATAGCTTCTGGTGCTTTTTTTTAAATCGGTTCTTATATTTCGGGTTGCGCAAAATAAACAATTAAAAAACCCTAAACTTTACTTCAGTAGGCACTATAAAATTAAAGAAAAATAAAGATAGGCACCTACATCTCTCTCTCTGGTTTCAATCCTGGGATTGGTTTGCAGCAATTTCATCTAATCTCCTCTTCCATTCTTCCCTCTTTTTCTTGTGCGGCTCTTTTGACTTCTGCATATGATGAGCAGCGCACCTCCACCAGCAGGTCCTCCAGGTACTCTCGGCGTGGGCGTCCCCTAGAGTTGGTCCCCTCGGTCATAACCTCTATATATACTATGTTGATATTATCTCGAGGTGATTTATCGCCCATGATATGATTGCTCACAAAATTGGAGTTATACAAATCATCCAAATACTATTATTATTATCTTAGGAAATAATAAAAAAACTCTTTACCTAAATGATGAAATAAAAAATAAATGCCTCAACCGTTTATACACGTTTAATAATAAAATTGTCACATTCAGTTCACTATCCACGGAGAAAACTTACTGATATAAAATATTTCTAATTTAATTAAAATCTGGTCAAATTACTCGTATTCCAGTTGAGAACGGGATTGCAGGCCTTTTACGTGTTAACAGACAGATTTCCTAAAAGCCATCGGTGAGATTTTTTGTATTTTTACATCATTATTTGTATTAGGATAAGCGCAGCTTCAAGAAAACGTGTTATATAAACCGATATATTCTGAATTTACTGATCTTTTGCTGGGAAATGGTGTTCCATTACGTTTTTAACAGTATTTTTATACATCAGCAATACTCATTTTTCTTCGTGTACACAAATAAATTCAGTTTCTATATTTATGAGCACACGAGTATTTTATATATGCATGCCACTTAAATTCCTACGCCACTGTCTCGTAAAAAACTGTAGGGCGCATAGGGAAGTACTTCCACCCCAAGTAGATCGGAGAGCGCCTCAAACAATAGCGGGTATGTTCTTTAGCAGATAAACTCGGCTGAAGGTATCTACAGCGGCTGTCACCTGTGAACCCGGCACGCTGCATCCCGGTCCATTCCGTCGCGAGACGATATATATTCATCTACAATTATCTCACTTGAACCTCAACAGATAAGAAGGGCAAACATCACCTTTTGGGGTGGAAGTAAAAAACGGACACCCCTCCTCACGAACAAAGAGCCTTAAAGAATACGTCAACAAATAGAATAAAAATTATCTCGGCTCATAGAAATTGTTGAGTAAACAGACATTGTCAGTGGAGACTCGCATAAAGATATTAAAAAGCACTTCATCTTTATTTAAGTGATGGTTAAAAATAAAAAATGCATATTTTTTATGCATTTCTGTTTTTTTTCTGGTGTCAGAATGTTAAATAGTATTTGGTATTTTGTTTCAGGAAATTGTTCAATCCTTTCAATTTTATCAAGGCGAGTTCACTTTTGAGAATTTTTAGTAAAATAAATTAATAAATATTATTAGGTAGGTACTTAAATTATGTATATATTTATATAAGTAATAAATAAATATTCCATGACGAATAAAAAAAAAGATGCAATGGAGAAATTCAAAAGGATGTCAAAAGAAAAATACCGTAACACTGACTATATTTTGCTAAGTAGGTATTTTTTAGATATATTTTTAGGAAAACACTCATGCAAGAATATAATTAATAGATTGTGGGAGGTAATTTGTTAAATATGATTTTCGTTTCATTAGATTGATTACGTTTTTCCAGTTTTATGAATATTAATTTATAAAATATTAACGACTGCAATTGCTGAAATAATATTTTTAGATTTCTGAAACTGAGTTACTTACTCAAACTGTGTATAAAAAACGATTTAGACTTTTTTCCAAATGCTTTCTTTGTGAAAAAATAACGTGGTGTATTTTTTTAGCTTGTTATCTAAATCCATGGGAATCTATTTCTGAAAGTCTTGTAGTTACATCAGGTCACCGTACCCACCGCCGAATGACGCAGGAACCGAGTAACCACTGTTACCATTCACATTATTCTGCACAAGGATTCTAAAAACAGTATTCATTGAACAAAAACATGCCATTGACAAAAATCTATTTTAAATTTCCTATGATACGAGTCTCCCACTTCCAATTATAATGGGTGTTCATCCCCGGTTTTATGCAAGGAGGGAGGGTTAGACGGTTTCGGGCGACTCACGTGGCAATGTAGCGTCCGTTTTAAGCGGAACCCGCTCTGCCAACGTGATTAACTCAATGAAATTCTCTATAATAACACGGCACAGCTGGAAAACTTACAAATACAGACTAAATCGGATTAAGGTGGTTTATTTATGTAGGTGTTACGAGTGATGGCCATTTAACCTACGCGCTTCCTTGTTTGAGTATCACTAGGTCGAGTAACGAAATAAGAGTCATGTGTTTTCTGACTTTCTAATAATCCTTTGTAAATGCGCGAAAACTGTGTTTATCGACAATACACACGATTGTTCTGGATCTAGATTATAGCAATGATAGAAGATAACAGATAGCCGAAAGGAGCGAAGAATGACGAGAGGCTTCAACTTTGATATAAGTGAATTTGTATTAAAATTCTCCAAGGTTTATTCAAGGTTAGTGCCGATAAATGGACATTGAGTTTTCCAAGACAGTAATCAATAGTGTACTGTCTTCTGTTTTCTTCCTGTTTTTGTACTTACACTCAATGATACACATAAAAGAGGCTTCATCGTACATCTTTACCACGTATCCTGCATAGCGGAGCCTTTCCCGCATTATGATTATTGCTAGCGCAGACCTGTGAAAATCACTGGATAGTATAGTTGTGAGATTTGTTAAGCTGAAAGTGTATTTGTCTCAGGATTATCGGCTATCCGAAGAAAAAATTAAAAATTCGAATGTTAATAGACTAAAAAAATTACGATATCTGTCATACAATGAAACAAAAGAAATACACATTTCAAAAAAAATAATTCTTAATAATACAAAATTTTTGGTATCTACTTCATCGCTTTTCCGTGATTTGTATGCTTTTTCGTTATGTTGGTAGACGTTTGAATACTTTTGATACTTTGAACACTGAAGAAGTTCATGATAAACATTTTAGAAAGTAAATCTTCCTAATTTTATAAGCAAACCGCAGACATATAAGTTTGATGATTTATATTTATCAGCTTTAATTTTTAAAATTGATACATCATTGAACTTGAATAATTTCACGCATTACGCACGAACACGCTTGCATCCATGCACCGACAACCGAAATTAGTATTTTTAATTATATTGGTTGCACAAGCGATTATTGGTAATTTAAATAAAATAAATAACTTAATATACACCACTATTTAATCAAAAAAGACCGAAATGTTTCAAAACTAATGGTTTCTTCGCCGTGATAAACGTACAGTAAACATTACAAATTTTATGAATTGACAAATAATAAAACAAGATGAATTAAATTATCAATGATGTTACACCTTTAAATAAGGTCTATAGATATCTGTAATATTACACATTTGAATAAGTTCTATAGATATCTATAATATTCCACCTTTTACAAAGTTCTACGGATATCTATAATATTACACCTTTGAATAAGGTCAATAGGTATTTATAATATTACACCTTTGAATAAGTTCTATAGATATCAATAATATTACACCGTTTTCAAAGTTCTACGGATATCTATAATATTACACCTTTGAATAAGGTCAATAGGTATTTATAATATTACACCTTTGAATAAGTTCTATAGATTTCAATAATATTACACCTTTTTCAAAGTTCTACGGATATCTATAATATTACGTCTTTGAATAAGGTCAATATGTATTTATAATATTACACCTTTGAATAATTTCTATAGATATCTATAATACTACACCCGAAAGTAGCTGGTAACTACTATTTAAAAAGCTTTCATAAAAGCTTAATTTTTTCATTAGTTTTGCCATAAATATCCCAGTGTCTGGGTTAATGGAGACATTACACAATCACGCGTCCCCCAGCAGTGGAAAAGGGCTTAAACAAAATGATTTCAGCGATAGAGAGCACATTAGCGTCGTATTGTTTTCAAATTATCGACTGATAATTTTAACTGCCGCCTAAAGAGTTGTACCTCCTGATTTATGAGGTATTTTAACCATACATTAAGAATTCAGAACACCATAAAAATTACTTGAAACGGCTTCAACTTCGACTCTAAAATATTTAAGATAAGACCTACTACAGAAAACTCTGTATCGAAGATGTTCTCGATTTGATTAACCCTTCCTGAAACACAATTTAGGAAAAGCTTTTAAAATTAAAGTGGACTGACTTTGTTAAATTTTCTTGTATTTACTCTAATACATAATAGAGTAGAAAGTTGATATTTATTTCCTGTAAATTCAATTTGTTAGATACGTGTTTTTTAAACTTATCAATTAGTATTCAATCAAATCTACTGTTGTTTTCTCTAATTGAATCGTGTTTCGTTAATCTGAATAACCTAAAATATTATCGAATCAAAATGATGCTTGAAATGGATTTGGTCGTGTTTGGTGACCAGATCTGAACAGCCAGGTACTTCCCCACCTTCTGCTCCCATCTCTTTCTCCTCCCCACTATCTTCAGCCTCACAACATTCATCTACTGAGAACGCCATACATAGTCTCTCTGGCTCCAAACAGTGGAGGCTGTTGGGACTCTTGTGCGGAACTAGCATAAAAAATATTTAATATTTGCTATAAACATAACAATACGGAGAGTGCATACGCATTATTTTTATCCTAACAAAATCATCTAAAGCAGTCATAAAAAAGTATTAAATTTAAAGTGTTTCACCTAATTATATTAAATTAACACTGGCTTAAAGTTTACTAATTGTCAGAAAAGTATATAGTGCATTAAAAGTGTTTAAAACAAGGATTAGTGTAATCAAGTGACAGTTGCTATAAGCCCCCCGCGCCCGCACCTACACCGCCCGCGCCGCCAGCGGTAGTACTTACACGCCCTACCAAAAATCCAGGGGTTCACAACTGTTTAAAAAAAAAAAGAAAAATAAAAATAAAAATAACAATGGCTCTGAGTGATAAAGCTTCGCAGTACATTACCAAAGTAAATGCGATAATCAGTGGATTGATCTCAATCGTTCATGAGCCTAGCAATAAATTCTCTAAGGAAAATATCGTAAAAATAATACCAAAAACAACCGAACTTATGGCTACGATTGCAGAATTGGTAGTCGATTTTGGAGTAATGCAAGGAGAATTAAATTCAATGAAAAATAATACGCAACTCAGCAGGACCAACCCGATTGACATTAATATGGGTGATATTGTCACCGAAATGGAAGATAGGGCCATCAGATCTAACAACGTCATATTATATAACGTTCCCGAGAGCTTGTCTGATGAAAAGGCAGTCATCATTACGGAAGATAGAGATAAAGTTTCTTCGGCTATAAAAGCTATCGACCCGTCATTAGATCTAATCAACGTCAAAGTATTCCGACTGGGTGCCAAGAAAATTGCCAACAAAAATCGTCCAATTAAATTGGAATTTACAAACAATATCGCACCGAGAACTCTCCTACGTAATAGCACCAAATTTAAAGACGGAATCAAAGCAAGTAATGACTTAACCATCCTCCAAAGGAATCAATTGGTGGAGCTTAGAAAGCAGTTATTGTTCCGTCAAGAGAATGGTGAACCAAACCTTACCATAAAGTACATAAACTCCAAACCAACTATTGTTACAACCCTTCCAAAAAACGACACAATGTAAACAAACTGAAGTGCTATTACCAAAATGTCAGAGGCATGAAAACTAAACTTAAGGACTTTAAAATACATGCCCCAACACTGCCACATGACATCCTCATTCTTACGGAAACCTGGCTGGAACCATCCATCAACTCTGCTGAGCTTGGTCTACCCCACCATCATATTTACCGGTCTGACAGAAGTCAACAAACCAGCGCTAAATCTAGAGGCGGTGGCGTCATGATAGCTGTCAACAAGATACATCCTTCAAAACTTCTGAAAACCAAAAATTCTAATGTGGAACAAGTTTACATTTTACTAAACGGCAAAAATCAAAAAAATATCATAGGCAGTGTTTATATTCCGCCATCATCAGATATAAGTGTATACAAAAGTCATTTCGAGGATATTGAACAACTGTCGTTTAAATTTCCAAATAGTAAAATCACTATCATCGGTGATTACAATTTACCAAAAATCAACTGGGGTACCCGCGACAATTCTACATTATCTCAAAACTCTAGCTTAACTGACACAGAAAAAGAAATAGTTGAATTATGTGATTTCCTTAACCTAGTTCAATTAAACAATGTAAAAAATGACAATAATAGATTACTAGATCTTGTTCTTTGTACCGACTTGTCAACTGCGGTTGGAAAGTCACTCGATTCAGTTCTTCCCCCTGATTCTCATCACCCACCTTTAGATATTACTGTATTGTGTAACCCTATAAAATGCCAAATTAAAAACCAGACACAATATCCTAACTTTAATAAAGCCAATTATGTTGCAATACGCGATTATCTATATAACACTGACTGGTCTATACTAGAAGGAGGTAATCTCGATGAGAATATTAAAGCCTTTTACGATCATCTATATAAAACGATAGAAAACTTTGTCCCAATTAGTTATAAACTATCTTCAAATTTCCCTCGCTGGTTTAGCAAGGACCTCATTAACATAGTAATTGAGAAGAAAAAAGCGCATAAAATTTACAAAGAAACAACAAATCTTTCTGATTTTATAATTTTCAGCAAGCTGCGAAAAGATTGTAATAAATTATCAAACATTTGTTATAATAATTACATTAAGAATGTGGAATTTTCGATTGGTAACAATGTAAAATATTTTTTCAACTATTGTAAAGCTCAAAATAACAACAACCTTGGCATACCTGAAACTATGCACTATAAACTGAAAACTTCCTGTAAAATCAAAGATATTGTCAATTTGTTTGCAGATTTTTTCAAGGATGTATATGAAACAGATATCCCTGATGAAGACATTCCAAACTTTGAGTCCGATATAAATTTACAACTATCTCAGATACATATTGAGATTAAAGAAATTGCAGCATGTATCAAACTACTGGAACCTAAATCGTGCTCAGGGCCAGATAAAATTCCCCCCGTATTTCTAAAAAACTGTGGGAGTAGTGTCTCTTACCCTCTGTACCTACTATTTAATCAATCACTTTTAACAGGCAAGTTCCCACAAATATGGAAAAATAGCTTTCTCACTCCTATATTCAAAAGCGGAGACAAGTCTTTAGTTGAAAATTACAGACCAATATGCATACAATCGTCAATACCAAAAATTTTTGAAAAGTTAATTCTCCAAAAAATATGTTCTTGCATAAAATTTAATATCTCATCATTTCAACATGGTTTTATCTCTGGACGATCTACCTTAACTAACCTTACACTGTATGAACATTTTATCTCTGGTGCTCTTGCTAATAGAGAACAAGTTGATTCAATTTACACGGATTTTAGTAAAGCCTTTGATAAGGTTTGCATTAAAATTCTTATAAATAAATTGTCTAAATTAGGAATAAGTGGTAATTTATTATGTTGGATTAAGAATTATTTATCAAAACGTGTACTAACTGTCTGTATTAAAGAACACTTATCTTACGAATTTGAAGCCACTAGTGGTGTGCCTCAGGGTTCGCACCTTGGTCCAATATTGTTTATACTATTCATAAACGATGTCACTTCCATATTCACTGATGTTAACATATTATTATTTGCCGATGACATGAAAATATATAAAATCATAAAAAATATATACGACTGCTTGTCCCTCCAATCCAATTTTATAAAATTCGTAGAATGGTGTACCATTAACAAACTTACACTTAATATAAAAAAATGTCAAATCATGAGTTTCTTTAGAATTAAAAACCCTATCAAATATAGTTACTCTTTTAACAATCACAGTTTATTGTCAGTACCTGTAATAAGGGACCTTGGAATAACCTTCGACTCTAAACTACTATTTACCAATCACATTGATATAATAACGGGTAAAGCAATGAAAATTCTGGGCTTCATTGTAAGAATTTGTAAAGATTTTAAAAATATCCAAACATTTAAAATACTATATACAACTCTGGTTAGGAGTCATTTAGAATACAATTCCCCCATATGGAACCCTTTCTACAAAAGCCATGAAAACTCCATTGAAAGAATCCAACGCAAATTTCTCAGATCAATTAATTTCAAATTAGGTATTCCTGCGGTTGACATAAACTATGAATCTTTATTACAAAAAATGAGACTCTTATCGTTAAAAGATAGAAGAATACTCAATGATCTTATTTTCTTATTTAAAATAAACAATAACTGGTTTGACTCCCCTGAATTGGTCTCATTAATAAATTACCATGTACCTAGTAGACCGACTCGACTCAAAACACCTTTTCACTGTGACAATACTATGACGAACGCAGAACAAAACTCAACCATCAATCGCTTGCATATTTTAGGCAATGAATATGCTAATATTGATCACGCTGCCGGTAATCTGTCTTCATACAAAAGATGCGTTAAACTAAATTTGTTTGCTAGTACCACGTAAATACATCATGTAAACATAATATGCCTACCAGTACTTCTAAAACTATTAATGCACTTGAAATCATAAGTACTTGTAAAATTTATCATATCGGTTAACATAATCCAGGATTTATTACTTTTATATTTAAATCATTGTCGGTACCTTGAGATAGGTATCTTATTGGTACATTTTATTGTTTTATTTCAATCTTTAAATTTTTATTTTTATTTATACTTTTTCCTAATAAATTATGATTTTGTACTTTAATACTTTATATTTTAAACTATTCACTTTACAATTTACTTTTATACATTATAGTTTTTATACACTACTTATTACCTTACTTTTTACCTATTTTCTTAAATTTTACTAACATTATAGTGTTATTCTTCATGTTGTTGTACTATTATAAGTATGTCAATTATGTTAATGGCACGTGTTGTGCCGTATATGTGTAAATAAATAAATAAATAAATAAATAAAGGAGGAAATCTCTTCGCTCTACCATAAAAAACTCACGAACGGTGAGATATAACGACGTGAAATTTATATATCTTCTCTGTCTTGAATTTTTTGGTCGAGGCAACTATTTTCAGCTCACAACGTCATTTACGTTTGTCGCTACGGAGAAAAACTTAATTATAGATATTCAAAAACGTGAGAAATATACTAAACATATTTGATATAAAGAATATATACCTCGCAATAGCACAATCCATAATGGAATATGGCATTATTTCCTGGGGCTATGCCAGTAAAAAATACATAGACACACTGTATAAAGCTCAGAAAACCTTAATAAAAGTAATACTTAAAGTACCTATACTAACACCCACTTCAACCATATTCAAAAAATTCCCAGTGTTGAAGATTCAAAAATTATACTCAAAACAAATACTTACTTTCCTTTACAAGAACCTAAACACATTTAAAACTTCACAAACTTCTCGCAATACTAGAACAAGACATGCACACCAACTACTAATACCAAAAACCAACACATCCTTTGGACAAAAACACTACAGATTCCAGGCTATAAAACTATACAATTCACTTCCAACACAATATACAACACCTAATCTTACAGAATACAGAAAAACACATATGGAAATGGCTACAATCCTTTTAATATTTAATTTTTTATATTTCACTTTTTTTTGTTATAACTATGAAAAAATCCATTTTATATTTTAATGTTTATTGTTTCTCTGTGTAACTAACTCCACTGTATTGTTTTAGTATAATATAACTTTACAATTGAAAAAGTCCTCCACAACACAGGTGAACTCCTAGCGTGGAGGACAATATACTATACCTTTATAATACAAATATATTTAAGAATAAATAAAAAAATGACGTCATATTTTTAGTCCATATTATTCAATTTTATTGTTCGACCAGTGTTTCATCCCTGAAAAATCATGGGACAGTCTAAAATCTAGGAAAATCAGTTACAATTTAAAAAAATTCAATTAAAATGGTTTTCTGTGGATATTTTACTATTTACACAATCAGTTCCATTTTTTAAAATGAAACTTAAATAATAAAGCAAATCTGAGTACATTAAACAAGAGTAATGCAAGACCCACAGAAAACCGAAATTTGTAATTTTAATAAGAATAATACAGTTCATCAAATATTTCAAAGTTGATTTTCAAGTTCTGTTATTATATCCATTATTGGCAAAGAACTTGAATAGAACCTTCATTGAATTTGAAAATCTAAATTGTTCAAATACATAGACCATCAGGTACATTACATACATGAGCCACCAATTCATGTTGTTCGTACAAACAAACAAATTACAATTAGTATTTAAGGTATCTAATCATGTGTATCTTAGCCAGCATCAGTAATGATGTCGTTATTCAGTTAGTTTTTGTCCAACCTTGTCAACCTTGTTTGCATTTGTCCAACCTTGACCCGAGTGAAAGGCCTTGCAAAACAATACCAAATGAATAACAATTGAAAATTGCATCCGCTTGACAACTGTGTCGCCATCATTAACATCTCAAATTAAGTGCTGATAGATCTGTGGGCATTATAGGAAGGTACCTGCACTCAAATTGTGCGATTATTAATATGACACAACTTTCAAAATTCATTAGAATTGTAATTGGTCAACAAATTAAATGATAATTGCACTACATTTTCGATTTGGAAGGCGGGAATGGGTATCGCCGCTCCGGGAACCAATAATTGGATAACCAAATCCTATGCCATAGGTCGCACCAATTTTTTCGCTACGTTGAGCAGGGGTGCCCAGGTTTATGGGATGTGGATTGTCTATGTTTGAACCCAGATTGCACCGAAGTGGGAGAGATAAATTCAAACGTCCGTCAGTCCTGGATACACTGACCCCCACATTGACGACCCACATATTTTTTTCCTTACCAGATCATCCTCTCCTTCTTTTCCTTAAAAAAAACCCTCCACACAGCTTCCCCAAAGATGACATAGGCCCTGAGGAATATAATTATTCATAGGCGACGGGTTCAAAACCTGGAAGAGGGAAAATAGCGATAGTAAATCACAGTACATACCGATAAAAAATAGTATACATCGTTGGAGACACCCAAACATGCTCATAAAATGTTATTTTGTTTAGTCTCTAAAATTATAGCCAATTACGAGTACCTCAACCTTCACCAATCTTTCTCCTCCCTTTTTTAAAAAATGAACCCACACAGGAGGCCTTGAGGAAAATAATTTCCATCAGGGCCTCTGCCATCTTTGGGGATGCCGTGGGGAGGGATGGAAAGGAAGCAGGGGAAAATCTTGGAAGGAAAAGGGTATAAAGGGCGGTTAGAAGTTAAGCAAGGATTGACAGACGAATGAGTTCATCCCTCCCACTATGGTACAAGGCGATGGGTCGAGTCGAGGTCCGGCTGGATAGGGCAGATGTAGTGCACCACTTGGGATAACCTATTTCAGAAGTGTTGGTTATCCAATAAACGGTTCCCGGGGCGGCGGTACCCACACCTACCTCCCAAATTGAAAGATTCCCCTATTTCATTAAGTCTTATAACTTCTTACACTTCCACCGATTTGTGACTCTATTTATACATTTGAAACAAGCATTAGGTATGAGGATAATATTATTAAATCTAACAATAACAATACAGGAGAAAAAAATCGTTTAAATTTGTCATTTTGATTGGCTTGGTGATTGAAATATGACTTGAACACAAACGAATGAATCTTGCATGACATGTATTAGGCGTGTGTATCTTGTACATATCTCACTTAGTATTTTAGTTGTTTCATTTCTTTACAAAGCTGAAAGTTATTATGTTCTCATGTAACCTTACAACAACGACGGTTACTATATGCAATCGTCTTAAGTATTATTGGGAAAATATCGTTAGTCCTCGCGAGAAAATCTATAAAAAAAAATAATAGAATTCATTGAAACCAGAATATGCAATTAAATAGTAAAATCTTTCTCGTAAAGGACACTTTTCAACTCACATGGTCATATTGTTACACTGCACTCGAATTATTCGCCTTTACAATCATCGATTTACATTTCTAAATTGTAACTCCACGTCAAGGCGTGCATGCTGGTTTATTATAATGCAATTTGAATGAGAAAAAAAACTGATTGATTTTCGACCGTTGCAGATTTTGTGGCAAAAGGAAATGTCCCTAAACCGGTTTGTCCAAATATAATAAAACTCCAATCAAATTGTCAAACAATGCGTTAGATCGATCGTTCCTTCCCCGTGACGTTTCGGTTTCCTATCACCAATCCACATCAAATAATTGGAGAATAAGGGACATTCAAGAATTCCCTTGAAAATGTATGTCAAATCTCGCAGCATAACCACTCATGCATACCATAGAAATGTTAAATGACATGGCGGTCTTTTATGTTAATCACTATGATTTGATGCATGAAGACGGAATGGAAATTTTGTTATTTGTGACAAGGGGAAATCAATGGTTTCAAAGCTTCATTTTCTGCATTCTTCCATTATCACCAAGAATTTTTAATTACACACTTTACTTATAATTTTTTTTTTTATTTTGTGTTTAATCAATTCACATATTTTTACTATTTGGTGTATAAGAATTACACATATTTTTATTTTTATTTTGTGTATAATCGATACACATTTTTTTTGTGTACAATCAATAATCATTTTTTTCTATAATCAATACACATATTTATTTTTATTTTGTGTATAATCAAAACACATATTTTTTTTAAATTTTGTGTATAATTAATACACATATTTTTATTTATTTTGTGTACAATCAATACACATATTTTTAATGATGTAAAGTTGATTGTTAATACAGTAAGTGATCTTAAATCATTAATCCTCAATCTTCAATCTTTTTCTATTTTAATTCCATCCATTTTTATTTTGCTTACTATGTATATTTTATTACTCTACAACATGAAATTTATTTCATTCCCCTACCTTTAGTATAACGCATTATAAATTAATGAACCATGTTATTCATACTTAATAGATTTAAAAAGAAAGACAAACATTCTCGGGTTACAAATAACCTGACAATATTTGAAAATCTGCTACTACCACCACAGAAAGCTGAAAATGTTGCTTGTTTTGTGATGGAGGACTTAGCCAGCCGAGAAATTGAACACACTACGCCTGGGTAGGACCCAAACGCGATTTCAACTCGGCCACCGACCGGTCTAAATAAATATTATAATTAAGATCGGTTTGTAAGTACCAGTTGAAGCAAATAGTTGGGTGTAAAGAGGATAGAATATTCTAGCTTTTTCTAGAAGCAAGTTTGAGGAGCTTGGTTCTGAATACTTCCAAGAAATCGTTAAAAATAGGTTTATGAAGTAAAGAAAAACGTTAGGTACCAAATGATTGCAATATAATGCACCTTTATTGTGTCTGTGGGCAGCCCCCGTGGTTTAACAGGCAGCTTGCATACTAATGCTAAAAGCAAACTTACAACAAAGTCTAACAGATCACCTATTACGTAGTTTCATGGATTTTTAAATGACATGTTCCTTTCGACAATATGGTCAAATTGCATTGCATAATAATTTATACAGTTTTTCGGTGCAAACCGGACTTTTGCATAAAGGTGTTCTATGAAGCGGAAGCTGGTGCGACCATATCATTAAGATTCAGATCAAATTTCATTGGTTTTATCCCCATTTGCGGAAATACTCTCGTTTTCAAAAAAATGCGGTTGCAAATAATGGGAATTAAAATGAAATAAAAATGCATGCAGCTTTATATTGTTGAAACCATTCTCAGTTTGTGATAAAAATACTCGCAAATTCATTTTTGATCGGTAGTTACTTATAAGAAATAAAACAACGAATTTAGAACGAATGGTGATTTTGAATCAACATTCATTTAATGAATAATAAATGAATGTTGATTTAAAATTTTCATACCTCTTAAAATATTCATAATAATTATATAGTAGCTTAACAGTGAAGGTATTATTATTGAAACTATGACTTATTGGTCCATCTTAGATTTTTAACTGCATTTATCTACTCACCATTCAAATGCAGTCAATAAAAGCTACCCATATGTAGATCTACTCAGTTATATCCGTGTAAAATCCAAAAACACGTTGTAGATCGTGTTTTTTTTGTTACTACCCTCCGGCAGATGACCGTAGGGGTAGCCGGCCGGCTTTTTGCATGCAAAAAACTTAAATTTCCATTCGATAAACACGGCGGTAGCTTTGCGAGAAGTATAATCGTTATTTTTTCCTTTCTTCTCCGGCATTGGCAAGGGTCAGCCTTATTGTTGGATTATTTCTTTGGGGTAGTGCAGACCCCTGGCCATTTTACCATTTTATAAATTTGATAACACCAGGTAGTTGCATATACGATGCAGATGGATCTGTTGGCATAAAAAATTGGGTCAGTATGACTAATGCGACCGGAAAGTTACGAAAAAAATTTAAAACCAACGGTCGGACATTGTTGCCTTGCCATGAAAAAGCTCTATCGAATAAACACGTCGCTCGTGGCCGTTGTGTTTTGGAGGTTTTTTAAGATTATTTGTAATAAATACTTCAGATGGGTACGTGCTATATGTTAATCTGCTTCGCGTCATTGTGTCCACCTTTCGCTAAGGACGATCGAAGATTGGACATATAGATTTGGTTTTGCATTAAAGAATGTATTTTAAAATGTCGCATATCTCAATGATCTGTTGAATCAGTGAAGAGTATAAAGAATTATATTAAATTTAATCCACTTACTTACTGGTTTATTTAAAAATGTGGGTATTTTTATAAATACAATTCGTTGCTTGAGGACAAGAAAGTTCACACAGTGAAAATAATTCCCATAGATAATAAGATAGATCTTTCTTAACAATCTTTTAAATATTTTAATATAGAAAAACGAAGACCTAAAGAAATATTTCCCTTGAGAGGAATAAACAATCCAAAAATATGTATATTCTTAGTGTGTCTTATATCACCACTATCATAGGTAATTGAATAAAACTCAGTAAAATTTTCGTACCTCTTTCTGTCAAATTTTAAGTCATGGAATTTAAAAGTCAACGTAACTCTTTACAGCCCCCAACGTCAATTTTTTCAAGAAATTTGGTGGGTACCCAAACTAACTTAACCATCACGCCGTTTCTCCGCAGGGGTAGGCAGAGAGGAAAGACCGCCCAAACAACTCGGTTTTGCCACACGCTCCTGGTCTCATCCACATTCATACTTCGTCTAATACATATTATAATACATTAACAATTTATTGGACAACGTACACCCCTGCTATAAGTCACTTTACTATGTTCGGTGACCTAGCAGGGGTGCACGAGTTCGTGGGTTAGGTATGTTCAGGATGCGCCTGCCCACCAGTTGCGTGGCGTGAAAGATTTGGAGAGGCTGGTTGAGTCAAACCTTTTTAATTCTCCAGCCGGACTCTCTCGACCCATCACCTTGCACCGCATTGGAAGCATTCCTCGGGCATTCCCTACTTCTTCTACCATTCACATCAAAGATATTAGAAGAACGAGATGTGCTATGAGCAGTTCATACTGTGTGAAATTGTTTTGCCCAGTGTCGCCGGTTTTATACACCAATACTACTGCACACCTTCGCTAACGCTAAGGTATCCGCACTAATACATAGAACAGATTTCTGTGCGTACACGTCCCGATACCGTTCAAAGTACCCTAATTAGGTAGTACTCCGCCTACGGTCCGGCGGCCAACATAGCATATCTCGTTCTTCTAATATCTTTGATTCACATCCTCGTCATATAATCTCCTTACACTCATTTCTTTATTCATCTGCTCACCACGCCCAAACCATCTAAGCCTTCCTTGCGTAATGTTACTCGCTTAATGAAGTATAAATAAGACATAACGTCCTTCTGTGTGATATCTACCAACTCTCGGGCAAAATGACGTTCATTAAAAATATCTAAATGCAATATACAATAAACGCAGGGGAGCTTAAAAATATATTTTCTCACAAAATGTACTTCTGCAATATTTACTCCATAATCCATCTAATTTTTAACCGATTTTTGTGCATTGGAAATGCATAAGTTCACCTAATGCATGCGTGTACCCCTATCGATTATATCACAGAGATATGAAGGGGACTGTCCGGTTATGTATACAGCGTCCCGAATCGCCATGCCTTTGCTAACAATTGACGCTACATAATGTATATTGTTCACTGGAG